>NW_027218145.1:0-14993 GCF_042767895.1 Penaeus vannamei | reverse complement strand
AGGATGCTCCCTTGCCGAAGGATCCTCCAGTGCAGAAGGATGCTCCCTTGCAGAAGGATGCTCCCGTGGAGAAGGATGCTCCCTTGAAGAAGGATGCTCCCGTGCAGAAGGATGCTCCCTTGCAGAAGGATGCTCCAGTGCAGAAGGATGCTCCCTTGAAGAAGGATGCTCCCGTGCAGAAGGATGCTCCCGTGCAGAAGGATGCTCCCTTGCAGAAGGATGCTCCCTTGTCGAAGTATGCTCCCTTGACGAAGGATGCTCCCGTGCAGAAGGATGCTCCCGTGCAGAAGGATGCTCCCTTGCAGAAGGATGCTCCCTTGCAGAAGGATGCTCCCTTGCAGAAGGATGCTCCCGTGCAGAAGGATGCTCCCTTGCAGAAGGATGCTCCCTTGCAGAAGGATGCTCCCTTGCAGAAGGATGCTCCCGTGCAGAAGGATGCTCCAGTGCAGAAGGATGCTCCCTTGCAGAAGGATGCTCCCTTGCAGAAGGATGCTCCCGTGCAGAAGGATGCTCCCTTGCCGAAGGATGCTCCCTTGCAGAAGGATGCTCCCTTGCAGAAGGATGCTCCCGTGCAGAAGGATGCTCTCTTGTCGAAGGATGCTCCCTTGCAGAAGGATGCTCCCTTGCAGAAGGATGCTCCCGTGCAGAAGGATGCTCTCGTGCAGAAGGATGCTCCCTTGCAGAAGGATGCTCCCTTGCCGAAGGATGCTCCCTTGCAGAAGGATACTCCCTTGCCGAAGGATGCTCCCATGCAGAAGAATGTTCCCGTGCAGAAGGATGCTCCCTTGCAGAAGGATGCTCCAGTGCAGAAGGATGCTCCCTTGCAGAAGGATACTCCCTTGCAGAAGGATGCTCCCTTGCAGAAGGATGCTCCCTTGCAGAAGGATGCTCCCTTGTCGACGGATGCTCCCTTGAAGAAGGATGCTCCCTTGCAGAAGGATGCTCCAGTGCAGAAGGATGCTCCCTTGCCGAAGAATGCTCCCGTGCAGAAGGATGCTCCCGTGCAGAAGGATGCTCCCTTGCCGAAGGATGCTCCCTTGCAGAAGGATACTCCCTTGCCGAAGGATGCTCCCATGCAGAAGAATGCTCCCGTGCAGAAGGATGCTCCCTTGCAGAAGGATGCTCCCGTGCAGAAGGATGCTCCCGTGCAGAAGGATGCTCCCGTGTAGAAGGATGCTCCAGTGCAGAAGGATGCTCCCGTGTAGAAGGATGCTCCAGTGCAGAAGGATGCTCCCTTGCAGAAGGATGCTCCCTTGCAGAAGGATGCTCCAGTGCAGAAGGATGCTCCCTTGCAGAAGAATGCTCCAGTGCAGAAGGATGCTCCCTTGCAGAAGGATGCTCCCTTGCCGAAGAATGCTCCCGTGCAGAAGGATGCTCCCTTGCAGAAGGATGCTCCCTTGCAGACGGATGCTCCCGTGCAGAAGGATGATCCAGTGCAGAAGGATGCTCCAGAGCAGAAGGATGCTCCAGTGCAGAAGAATGCTCCCGTGCAGAAGGATGCTCCAGTGCAGAAGGATGCTCCAGTGCAGAAGGATGCTCCCTTGCAGAAGGATGCTCCCTTGCAGAAGGATGCTCCCTTGCAGAAGGATGCTCCCTGAAGGAAGGATGATCCAGTGCAGAAGGAAGCTCCAGTGCAGAAGGATGCTCCCGTGCAGAAGGATGCTCCCGTGCAGAAGAATGCTCCCTTGCGGAAGGATGCTCCCTTGCAGAAGGATGCTCCCGTACAGAAGGATGCTCCCTTGCAGAAGGATGCTCCCTTGCAGAAGGATGCTCCAGTGCAGAAGGAAGCTCCAGTGCAGAAGGATGCTCCCGTGCAGAAGGATGCTCCAGTGCAGAAGGATGCTATAGTGCAGAAGGATGCTCACTTGCAGAAGGATGCTCCAGTGCAGAAGGAAGCTCCAGTGCAGAAGGATGCTCCCGTGCAGAAGGATGCTCCAGTGCAGAAAGATGCTCCCTTGCAGAAGGATGCTCCAGTGCAGAAGGAAGCTCCAGTGCAGAAGGATGCTCCCGTGCAGAAGGATGCTCCAGTGCAGAAGGATGCTCCCTTGCAGAAGGATGCTCCCTTGCAGAAGGATGCTCCAGTGCAGAAAGATGCTCCAGTGCAGAAGGATGCTCCCTTGCAGAAGGATGCTCCCGTGCAGAAGGATGCTCCCGTGTAGAAGGATGCTCCAGTGCAGAAGGATGCTCCCTTGCAGAAGGATGCTCCCGTGCAGAAGGATGCTCCCGTGCAGAAGGATGCTCCAGTGCAGAAGGATGCTCCAGTGCAGAAGGAAGCTCCAGTGCAGAAGGATGCTCCCTTGCAGAAGGATGCTCCAGTGCAGAAGGATGCTCCCTTGCAGAAGGATGCTCCCTTGCAGAAGGATGCTCCAGTGCAGAAAGATGCTCCAGTGCAGAAGGATGCTCCCTCGCAGAAGGATGCTCCCGTGCAGAAGGATGCTCCCGTGTAGAAGGATGCTCCAGTGCAGAAGGATGCTCCCTTGCAGAAGGATGCTCCCGTGCAGAAGGATGCTCCCGTGCAGAAGGATGCTCCAGTGCAGAAGGATGCTCCAGTGCAGAAGGATGCTCCCGTGCAGAAGGATGCTCCAGTGCAGAAGGATGCTCCCTTGCAGAAGGATGCTCCCTTGCAGAAGGATGCTCCAGTGCAGAAGGATGCTCCAGTGCAGAAGGATGCTCCAGTGAAGAAGGATGCTCCCTTGCAGAAGGATGCTCCAGTGCGGAAGGATGGTCTAGTGCAGAAGGATGCTCCCGTGCAGAAGGATGCTCCAGTGCAGGAGGATGCTCTCTTGCAGAAGGATGCTCCCTTGTAGAAGGATGCTCCAGTGCAGAAGGATGCTCTCTTGCAGAAGGATGCTCCAGTGCAGAAAGATGCTCCAGTGCAGAAGGATGCTCCCTCGCAGAAGGATGCTCCCTTGCAGAAGGATGCTCCCTTGCAGAAGGATGCTCCAGTGCAGAAGGATGCTCCCTTGCAGAAGGATGCTCCAGTGGAGAAGGATGCTCCCGTGCAGAAGGATGCTCCCTTGCAGAAGGATGCTCCCTTGCAGAAGGATGCTCCCGTGCAGAAGGATGCTCCCTTGCAGAAGGATGCTCCAGGGCAGAAGGATGCTCCCTTGCAGAAGGATGCTCCAGTGCAGAAGGATGCTCTAGTGCAGAAGGATGCTCCCTTGCAGAAGGATGCTCCCTTGCTGAAGGATGCTCCCTTGCAGAAGGATGCTCCCTTGCAGAAGGATGCTCCCTTGCCGAAGGATGCTCCCTTGCAGAAGGATGCTCCCTTGCTGAAGGATGCTCCCTTGCAGAAGGATGCTCCCTTGCAGAAGGATGCTCCCTTGCAGAAGGATGCTCCCTTGTCGAAGGATGCTCCCTTGCAGAAGGATGCTCCCTTGCAGAAGGATGCTCCCTTGCAGAAGGATGCTCCCTTGCAGAAGGATGCTCCCTTGCAGAAGGATGCTCCCTTGCAGAAGGATGCTCCCTTGCAGAAGGATGCTTCAGAGCAGAAGGATGCTCCCTTGCAGAAGGATGCCCCCTTGCAGAAGGATGCTCCCTTGCAGAAGGATGCTCCAGTGCAGAAGGATGCTCCCGTGCAGAAGGATGCTCCAGTGGAAAAGGGTGCTCCCGTGCAGAAGGATGCTCCAGTACAGAAGGATGCTCCTTTGCAGAAGGATGCTCCCTTGCAGAAGGATGCTCCAGTGAAGAAGGATGCTCCCTTGCAGAAGGATGCTCCAGTGCAGAAGGATGCTCCCGTGCAGAAGGATGCTCCCGTGCAGACGGATGCTCCCGTGCAGAAGGATGCTCCCTTGCAGAAGGATGCTCCCTTGCAGAAGGATGCTCCCTTGCAGAAGGATGCTCCCTTGCAGAAGGATGCTCCCTTGCAGAAGGATGCTCCCTTGCAGAAGGATGCTCCAGTGCAGAAGGATGCTCCCATGAAGAAGGATGCTCCCTTGCAGAAGGATGCTCCCTTGCAGAAGGATGCTCCCTTGCAGAAGGATGCTCCCTTGTCGAAGGATGCTCCAGTGCAGAAGGATGCTCCCGTGCAGAAGGATGCTCCAGTGCAGAAGGATGCTCCCTTGCAGAAGGATGCTCTCTTGCAGAAGGATGCTCCCGTGCAGAAGGATGCTCCCTTGCAGAAGGATGTTCCCTTGCAGAAGGATGCTCCCTTGCCGAAGGATGCTCCCGTGCAGAAGGATGCTCCCTTGCAAAAGGATGCTCCCTTGCCGAAGGATCCTCCAGTGCAGAAGGATGCTCCAGTGCAGAAGGATGCTCCCTCGCAAAAGGATGCTCCCGTGTAGAAGGATGCTCCCGTGCAGAAGGATGCTCCCTTGCAGAAGGATGCTCCCTTGCCGAAGGATGCTCCAGTGCAGAAGGATGCTCCAGTGCAGAAGGATGCTCCAGGGCAGAAGGATGCTCCCTCGCAGAAGGCTGCTCCCGTGTAGAAGGATGCTCCCGTGCAGAAGGATGCTCCCTTGCAGAAGGATGCTCCCTCGCAGAAGGATGCTCCAGTGCAGAAGGATGCTCCAGTGCAGAAGGATGCTCCCTTGCAGAAGGATGCTCCAGTGCAGAAGGATGCTCCAGTGCAGAAGGATGCTCCCGTGCAGAAGGATGCTCCCTTGTCGAAGGATGCTCCCTTGCAGAAGGATGCTCCAGAGCAAAAGGATGCTCCCTTGCAGAAGGATGCTCCCATGCAGAAGGATGCTCCCTTGCAGAAGGATGCTCCCATGCAGAAGGATGCTCCAGTGCAGAAGGATGCTCCCTCGCAGAAGGATGCTCCCGTGTAGAAGGATGCTCCAGTGCAGAAGGATGCTCCCTCGCAGAAGGATGCTCCCTTGCAGAAGGATGCTCCAGTGCAGAAGGATGCTCCAGTGCAGAAGGATGCTCCCTCGCAGAAGGATGCTCCCGTGCAGAAGGATGCTCCCTTGCAGAAGGATGCTCCCGTGTAGAAGGATGCTCCCGTGCAGAAGGATGCTCCCTTGCAGAAGGATGCTCCTGTGCAGAAGGATGCTCCCTTGCAGAAGGATGCTCCAGTGCAGAAGGATGCTCCAGTGCAGAAGGATGCTCCCTCGCAGAAGGATGCTCCCGTGCAGAAGGATGCTCCAGTGCAGAAGGATGTTCCCTTCCAGAAGGATGCTCCCGTGCAGAAGGATGCTCCCTCGCAGAAGGATGCTCCCGTGTAGAAGGATGCTCCCTTGCAGAAGGATGCTCCCGTGTAGAAGGATGCTCCCGTGCAGATGGATGCTCCCTTGCAGAAGGATGCTCCCTCGCAGAAGGATGCTCCCTTGCAGAAGGATGCTCCCTTGCAGAAGGATGCTCCCTTCCAGAAGGATGCTCCCTTGCAGAAGGATGCTCCAGTGCAGAAGGATGCTCCCTTCCAGAAGGATGCTCCCTTGCAGAAGGATGCTCCCTTGCAGAAGGATGCTCCAGTGCAGAAGGATGCTCCCTTCCAGAAGGATGCTCCAGTGCAGAAGGATGCTCCAGTGCAGAAGGATGCTCCCTCGCAGAAGGATGCTCCCGTGCAGAAGGATGCTCCAATGCAGAAGGATGCTCCCTCGCAGAAGGATGCTCCCGTGTAGAAGGATGCTCCCTTGCAGAAGGATGCTCTCTTGCAGAAGGATGCTCTAGTGCAGAAGGATGCTCCCTCGCAGAAGGATGCTCCCTTGCAGAAGGATGCTCCCTTGCAGAAGGATGCTCCAGTGCAGAAGGATGCTCCCTCGCAGAAGGATGCTCCCGTGTAGAAGGATGCTCCAGTGCAGAAGGATGCTCCCTTGCAGAAGGATGCTCCCTCGCAGAAGGATGCTCCCGTGCAGAAGGATGCTCCCGTGCAGAAGGATGCTCCCGTGCAGAAGGATGCTCCCGTGCAGAAGGATGCTCCCTTGCAGAAGTATGCTCCCGTGCAGAAGGATGCTCCCTTGCAGAAGTATGCTCCCGTGCAGAAGGATGCTCCCTTGCAGAAGGATGCTCCAGTGAAGAAGGATGCTCCAGTGCAGAAGGATGCTCCCTTGCAGAAGGATGCTCCCTTGCAGAAGGATGCTCCCGTGCAGAAGGATGCTCCCTTGCCGAAGGATGCTCCCTTGCAGAAGGATGCTCCCGTGCAGAAGGATGCTCCCTCGCAGAAGGATGCTCCCTTGCAGAAAGATGCTCCCTTGCAGAAGGATGCTCCAGTGTAGAAGGATGCTCCCGTGTAGAAGGATGCTCCCTTGCAGAAGGATGCTCCCTCGCAGAAGGATGCTCCCTCGCAGAAGGATACTCCAGTGCAGAAGGATGCTCCAGTGCAGAAGGATGCTCCCGTGTAGAAGGATGCTCCCGTGTAGAAGGATGCTCCCTTGCAGAAGGATGCTCCCTCGCAGAAGGATGCTCCCTTGCAGAAGGATGCTCCCTTGCAGAAGGATACTCCAGTGCAGAAGGATGCTCCCGTGCAGAAGGATGCTCCAGTGCAGAAGGATGCTCCCGTGCAGAAGGATGCTCCCTTGCAGAAGGATGCTCCCTTGCAGAAGGATGCTCCAGTGCAGAAGGATGCTCCAGTGCAGAAGGATGCTCCCTCGCAGAAGGATGCTCCCTTGCAGAAGGATGCTCCCGTGCAGAAGGATGCTCCAGTGCAGAAGGATGCTCCCTCGCAGAAGGATGCTCCCGTGTAGAAGGATGCTCCCTCGCAGAAGGATGCTCCCGTGTAGAAGGATGCTCCCTTGCAGAAGGATGCTCCCTTGCAGAAGGATGCTCCCTTACAGAAGGATGCTCCCTTGCAGAAGGATGCTCCCTTGCAGAAGGATGCTCCCTTGCAGAAGGATGCTCCCTTGCAGAAAGATGCTCCCTTGCAGAAGGATGCTCCAGTGCAGAAGGATGCTCCCTCGCAGAAGGATGCTCCAGTGCAGAAGGATGCTCCCTTGCAGAAGGATGCTCCAGTGCAGAAGGATGCTCCCGTGCAGAAGGATGCTCCCTTGCCGAAGGATGCTCCCTTGCCGAAGGATGCTCCAGTGCAGAAGGATGCTCCAGTGCAGAAGGATGCTCCCGTGCAGAAGGATGCTCCCTTGTCGAAGGATGCTCCCTTGCAGAAGGATGATCCAGAGCAGAAGGATGCTCCAGAGCAGAAGGATGCTCCAGAGCAGAAGGATGCTCCCTTGCAGAAGGATGCTCCCGTGCAGAAGGATGCTCCAGTGCAGAAGGATGATCCCTCGCAGAAGGATGCTCCCGTGTAGAAGGATGCTCCCTTGCAGAAGGATGCTCCCTCGCAGAAGGATGCTCCCTTGCAGAAGGATGCTCCAGTGCAGAAGGATGCTCCCGTGTAGAAGGATGCTCCCGTGCAGAAGGATGCTCCCTTGCAGAAGGATGCTCCCGTGTAGAAGGATGCTCCCGTGCAGAAGGATGTTCCCTTGCAGAAGGATGCTCCCGTGCAGAAGGATGCTCCCGTGTAGAAGGATGCTCCCTCGCAGAAGGATGCTCCCTTGCAGAAGGATGCTCCCGTGTAGAAGGATGCTCCCTCGCAGAAGGATGCTCCAGTGCAGAAGGATGCTCCCTTGCAGAAGGATGCTCCAGTGCAGAAGGATGCTCCCGTGTAGAAGGATGCTCCCTCGCAGAAGGATGCTCCCGTGCAGAAGGATGCTCCCTTGCAGAAGGATGCTCCCGTGTAGAAGGATGCTCCCGTGCAGAAGGATGCTCCCTTGCAGAAGGATGCTCCCGTGCAGAAGGATGCTCCCTTGCAGAAGGATGCTCCAGTGCAGAAGGATGCTCCAGTGCAGAAGGTTGCTCCCTCGCAGAAGGATGCTCCAGTGCAGAAGGATGCTCCCTTGCAGAAGGATGCTCCCTTGCAGAAGGATGCTCCCGTGCAGAAGGATGCTCCCTCGCAGAAGGATGCTCCCGTGCAGAAGGATGCTCCCTCGCAGAAGGATGCTCCCGTGTAGAAGGATGCTCCCGTGCAGAAGGATGCTCCCTTGCAGAAGGATGCTCCCGTGCAGAAGGATGCTCCCTTGCAGAAGGATGCTCCCTCGCAGAAGGATGCTCCCTTGCAGAAGGATGCTCCCTTGCAGAAGGATGCTCCCTTGCAGAAGGATGCTCCAGTGCAGAAGGATGCTCCCTCGCAGAAGGATGCTGCCTTGCAGAAGGATGCTCCCTTGCAGAAGGATGCTCCAGTGTAGAAGGATACTCCCTTCCAGAAGGATGCTCCCTTGCAGAAGGATGCTCCAGTGCAGAAGGATGCTCCCTCGCAGAAGGATGCTCCCGTGCAGAAGGATGCTCCCTTGCAGAAGGATGCTCCCTCGCAGAAGGATGCTCCCGTGTAGAAGGATGCTCCCTTGCAGAAGGATGCTCACTTGCAGAAGGATGCTCCAGTGCAGAAGGATGTTCCCGTGCAGAAGGATGCTCCCTTGCAGAAGGATACTCCCGTGCAGAAGGATGCTCCAGTGCAGAAAGATGCTCCCTCGCAGAAGGATGCTCCCGTGTAGAAGGATGCTCCAGTGCAGAAAGATGCTCCCTTGCAGAAGGATGCTCCCTCGCAGAAGGATGCTCCCGTGCAGAAGGATGCTCCCTTGCAGAAGGATGCTCCCGTGCAGAAGGATGCTCCCGTGCAGAAGGATGCTCCCGTGCAGAAGGATGCTCCAGTGCAGAAGGATGCTCCCGTGCAGAAGGATGCTCCCGTGCAGAAGGATGCTCCAGTGCAGAAGGATGCTCCAGTGCAGAAGGATGCTCCCTTGCAGAAGGATGCTCCCGTGCAGAAGGATGCTCCCTTGCCGAAGGATGCTCCCTTGTCGAAGGATGCTCCCGTGCAGAAGGATGCTCCCGTGCAGAAGGATGCTCCCTTGTCGAAGGATGCTCCCTTGCAGAAGGATGCTCCTGTGCAGAAGGATGCTCCCGTGCAGAAGGATGCTCCAGTGCAGAAGGATGCTCCCGTGCAGAAGGATGCTCCCGTGTAGAAGGATGCTCCCTCGCAGAAGGATGCTCCCGTGCAGAAGGATGCTCCCGTGTAGAAGGATGCTCCCTCGCAGAAGGATGCTCCAGTGCAGAAGGATGCTCCAGTGCAGAAGGATGCTCCCGTGTAGAAGGATGCTCCCTCGCAGAAGGATGCTCCCGTGCAGAAGGATGTTCCCTTGCAGAAGAATGCTCCCGTGTAGAAGGATGCTCCAGTGCAGAAGGATGCTCCCTTCCAGAAGGATGCTCCCTCGCAGAAGGATGCTCCAGTGCAGAAGGATGCTCCCTTGCAGAAGGATGCTCCCTCGCAGAAGGATGCTCCCGTGCAGATGGATGCTCCCTTACAGAAGGATGCTCCCTTCCAGAAGGATGCTCCCGTGCAGAAGGATGCTCCCTCGCAGAAGGATGCTCCCGTGCAGAAGGATGTTCCCTTGCAGAAGAATGCTCCCGTGTAGAAGGATGCTCCAGTGCAGAAGGATGCTCCCTTCCAGAAGGATGCTCCCGTGCAGAAGGATGCTCCCTCGCAGAAGGATGCTCCCTCGCAGAAGGATGCTCCAGTGCAGAAGGATGCTCCCTTGCAGAAGGATGCTCCCGTGCAGAAGGATGCTCCCGTGCAGATGGATGCTCCCTTACAGAAGGATGCTCCCTTCCAGAAGGATGCTCCCGTGCAGAAGGATGCTCCCTCGCAGAAGGATGCTCCAGTGCAGAAGGATGCTCCCTCGCAGAAGGATGCTCCCGTGTAGAAGGATGCTCCCGTGCAGAAGGATGCTCCCTTGCAGAAGGATGCTCACGTGCAGAAGGATGCTCCCTTGCAGAAGGATGCTCCCTCGCAGAAGGATGCTCCCTTGCAGAAGGATGTTCCAGTGCAGAAGGATGCTCCCTTGTAGAAGGAAGCTCCAGTGCAGATGGATGCTCCCTCGCAGAAGGATGCTCCCTTGCAGAAGGATGCTCCCTTGCAGAAGGATGCTCCAGTGCAGAAGGATGCTCCCTTCCAGAAGGATGCTCCAGTGCAGAAGGATGCTCCCATGCAGAAGGATGCTCCCTCGCAGAAGGATGCTCCCGTGCAGAAGGATGCTCCCTTGCAGAAGGATGCTCCCGTGCAGAAGGATGCTCCCGTGTAGAAGGATGCTCCCTTGCAGAAGGATGCTCCAGTGCAGAAGGATGCTCCAGTGCAGAAGGATGCTCCCTCGCAGAAGGATGCTCCCTTGCAGAAGGATGCTCCCGTGCAGAAGGATGCTCCAGTGCAGAAGGATGCTCCCTCGCAGAAGGATGCTCCCGTGTAGAAGGATGCTCCAGTGCAGAAGGATGCTCCCTTGCAGAAGGATGCTCCCGTGCAGAAGGATGCTCCCGTGCAGAAGGATGCTCCCTTGCAGAAGGATGCTCCCGTGCAGAAGGATGCTCCTGTGCAGAAGGATGCTCCCGTGCAGAAGGATGCTCCAGTGCAGAAGGATGCTCCCGTGTAGAAGGATGCTCCCTTGCAGAAGGATGCTCCAGTGCAGAAGGATGCTCCCTTGCAGGAGGATGCTCCCGTGCAGAAGGATACTCCCTTGCAGAAGGATGCTCCCTTGCCGAAGGATACTCCAGTGCAGAAGGATGCTCCCGTGCAGAAGGATGCTCCAGTGCAGAAGGATGCTCCAGTGCAGAAGGATGCTCCAGTGCAGAAGGATGCTCCCTTGCAGAAGGATGCTCCCTCGCAGAAGGATGCTCCCGTGTAGAAGGATGCTCCCTTGCAGAAGGATGCTCCCGTGTAGAAGGATGCTCCCTCGCAGAAGGATGCTCCCGTGCAGAAGGATGCTCCAGTGCAGAAGGATGCTCCCGTGCAGAAGGATGCTCCCGTGTAGAGGGATGCTCCCTTACAGAAGGATGCTCCCTTGCAGAAGGATGCTCCAGTGCAGAAGGATGCTCCCTCGCAGAAGGATGCTCCCTTACCGAAGGATGCTCCCGTGCAGAAGGATGCTCCCGTGCAAAAGGATGCTCCCGTGTAGAAGGATGCTCCCTTGCAGAAGGATGCTCCCGTGCAGAAGGATGCTCCCGTGTAGAAGGATGCTCCAGTGCAGAAGAATGCTCCCTTGCAGAAGGATGCTCCCGTGCAGAAGGATGCTCCCTTCCAGAAGGATGCTCCCTTCCAGAAGGATGCTCCCTTGCAGAAGGATGCTCCCTTGCAGAAGGATGCTCCCTTGCAGAAGGATGCTCCCTTGCAGAAGGATGCTCCAGTGCAGAAGGATGCTCCCTTGCAGAAGGATGCTCCCTTGCAGAAGGATGCTCCCTTGCAGAAGGATGCTCCCTTGCAGAAGGATGCTCCCGTGCAGAAGAATGATCCAGTGCAGAAGGATGCTCCCTTGCAGAAGGATGCTCACGTGCAGAAGGATGCTCCCTTGCAGAAGGATGCTCCCTTGCAGAAGGATGCTCTCTTGCAGAAGGATGCTCCCTTGCAGAAGGATGCTCCCTTGTCGAAGGATGCTCCAGTGTAGAAGGATGCTCCCTTGCAGAAGGATGCTCCCTTGCAGAAGGATGCTCCCTTGCAGAAGGATGTTCCCTTGCAGAAGGATGCTCCAGAGCAGAAGGATGCTCCCTTGCAGAAGGATGCTCCAGAGCAGAAGGATGCTGCCTCGCAGAAGGATGCTCCCGTGCAGAAGGATGCTCCCGTGCAGAAGGATGCTCCAGTGCAGAAGGATGCTCCAGTGCAGAAGGATGCTCCCGTGCAGAAGGATGCTCCCTCGCAGAAGGATGCCCCCGTGCAGAAGGATGCTCCCGTGCAGAAGGATGCTCCCTTGCAGAAGGATGCTCCCGTGCAGAAGGATGCTCCCGTGCAGAAGGATGCTCCCTTGCAGAAGGATGCTCCAGTGCAGAAGGATGCTCCCTTGCAGAAGGATGCTCCCTCGCAGAAGGATGCTCCCGTGCAGAAGGATGCTCCCTTGCAGAAGGATGCTCCCGTGTAGAAGGATACTCCCTTGCAGAAGGATGCTCCCTTCCAGAAGGATGCTCCCTTGCAGAAGGATGCTCCCTCGCAGAAGGATGCTCCCGTGTAGAAGGATGCTCCTTTACAGAAGGATGCTCCAGTGCAGAAGCATGCTCCAGTGCAGAAGGATGCTCCCTCGCAGAAGGATACTCCCTTGCAGAAGGATGCTCCCGTGCAGACGGATGCTCCCTCGCAGAAGGATGCTCCCGTGTAGAAGGATGCTCCCTTGCAGAAAGATGCTCCCTCGCAGAAGGATGCTCACGTGCAGAAGGATGCTCCAGTGCAGAAGGATGCTCCCTCGCAGAAGGATGCTCCAGTGCAGAAGGATGCTCCCGTGCAGAAGGATGCTCCCGTGCAGAAGGATGCTCCCTTGCAGAAGGATGTTCCCTTGCAGAAGGATGTTCCCTTGCAGAAGGATGCTCCCGTGCAGAAGGATGCTCCTGTGCAGGATGCTCCAGTGCAGAAGGATGCTCCCTTGCAGAAGGATGCTCCAGTGCAGAAGGATGTTCCCTTCCAGAAGGATGCTCCCTTGCAGAAGGATGCTCCCTTGCAGAAGGATGCTCCCGTGCAGAAGGATGCTCCAGTGCAGAAGGATGCTCCCGTGCAGAAGGATGCTCCAGTGCAGAAGGATGCTCCCTCGCAGAAGGATGCTCCCGTGCAGAAGGATGCTCTCTTGCAGAAGGATGATCCCGTGCAGAAGGATGCTCCAGTGCAGAAGGATGCTCCCTTGCAGAAGGATGCTCCCGTGCAGAAGGATGCTCCCTTGCAGAAGGATGCTCCCTTGCAGAAGGATGCTCCCTTGCAGAAGGATGCTCCCGTGCAGAAGGATGCTCCCTTGCAGAAGGATGCTCCCTTGCAGAAGGATGCTCCCTTGCAGAAGGATGCTCCCTTGCAGAAGGATGTTCCCTTGCAGAAGGATGCTCCCTCGCAAAAGGATGCTCCCGTGCAGAAGGATGCTCCCGTGCAGAAGGATGCTCCCTTCCAGAAGGATGCTCCCTTGCAGAAGGATGCTCCCGTGTAGAAGGATGCTCCCTTGCAGAAGGATGCTCCCTTGCAGAAGGATGCTCCCGTGTAGAAGGATGCTCCAGTGCAGAAGGATGCTCCCGTGCAGAAGGATGCTCCAGTGCAGAAGGATGCTCCCTTGCAGAAGGATGCTCCCTTACAGAAGGATGCTCCCTTGCAGAAGGATGCTCCCTTGCAGAAGGATGCTCCCTCGCAGAAGGATGCTCCCGTGCAGAAGGATGCTCCCGTGCAGATGGATGCTCCCTTGCAGAAGGATGATCCCGTGCAGAAGGATGCTCCCTTGCAGAAGGATGCTCCCGTGCAGAAGGATGCTCCCTTGCAGAAGGATGCTCCCGTGCAGAAGGATGCTCCCATGCAGAAGGATGCTCCAGTGCAGAAGGATGCTCCCTTGCAGAAGGATGCTCCCTTCCAGAAGGATGCTCCCGTGCAGAAGGATGCTCCCTTGCAGAAGGATGCTCCAGAGTAGAAGGATGCTACCTTGCAGAAGGATGCTCCAGTGCAGAAGGATGCTCCCGTGCAGAAGGATGCTCCCGTGCAGAAGGATGCTCCCTTGCAGAAGGATGCTCCCGTGTAGAAGGATGCTCCCTTGCAGAAGGATGCTCCCGTGCAGAAGGATGCTCCTGTGCAGGATGCTCCAGTGTAGAAGGATGCTCCAGTGCAGAAGGATGTTCCCTTCCAGAAGGATGCTCCCTTGCAGAAGGATGCTCCCTTGCAGAAGGATGCTCCCGTGCAGAAGGATGCTCCCTTGCAGAAGGATGCTCCCTTGCAGAAGGATGCTCCCTTGCAGAAGGATGCTCCCTTGCAGAAGGATGCTCCCTTGCAGAAGGATGCTCCCTTGCAGAAGGATGCTCCCTTGCAGAAGGATGCTCCCTTGCAGAAGGATGCTCCCTTCCAGAAGGATGCTCCCTTGCAGAAGGATGCTCCCGTGTAGAAGGATGCTCCCTTGCAGAAGGATGCTCCCGTGCAGAAGGATGCTCCCTTGCAGAAGGATGCTCCCGTGCCGAAGGATGCTCCCTTGCAGAAGGATGCTCCCTTGCAGAAGGATTTTCCCTTGCAGAAGGATGCTCCCTTGCAGAAGGATGCTCCCTTGCAGAAGGATGCTCCCTTGCAGAAGGATGCTCCCTCGCAGAAGGATGCTCCCTTGCAGAAGGATGCTCCAGTGCAGAAGGATGCTCCAGTGCAGAAGGATGCTCCCGTGTAGAAGGATGCTCCCTTGCAGAAGGATGCTCCCTTGCAGAAGGATGATCCAGTGCAGAAGGATGCTCCCGTGGAGAAGGATGCTCCCTTGCAGAAGGATGCTCCCGTGCAGAAGGATGCTCCCTTGCAGAAGGATGATCCAGTGCAGAAGGATGCTCCCGTGCAGAAGGATGCTCCCGTGCAGAAGGATGCTCCCTTGCAGAAGGATGCTCCCTTGCAGAAGGATGATCCAGTGCAGAAGGATGATACAGTGCAGAAGGATGCTCCCGTGCAGAAGGATGCTCCCTTGCAGAAGGATGTTCCCTTGCAGAAGGATGATCCAGTGCAGAAGGATGCTCCAGTGCAGAAGGATGCTCCCTTGCAGAAGGATGCTCCCTTCCAGAAGGATGCTCCCTTGCAGAAGGATGCTCCCTTGCAGAAGGATGCTCCCTTGCAGAAGGATGCTCCCGTGCAGAAGGATGATCCCGTGCAGAAGGATGCTCCCGTGCAGAAGGATGCTCCCTCGCAGAAGGATGCTCCCGTGCAGAAGGATGCTCCCTCGCAGAAGGATGCTCCCTTGCAGAAGGATGCTCCCTTGCAGAAGGATGCTCCCGTGCAGAAGGATGACGCAGAAAAGGACTAGGATGGAGAAGAATCTGATAAAAGCGAATCGGCTAAGAAATAACATAAATCTGTAGACAGATAAATATTTGTATGACATGCCTCTTTTTTTTCATATTTGATGATATTGAGCCCAAAGGGTCCTGTATATATGTATGTGTGTGTGTGCAGGGGCGGTCTGACTTCATTATTGCAGGGTGGCTTGCAAACCAGGTTCAGAAAAACAATTCACTGGTGTTCTCTAATGAAAAAATGTAGATAGCAATCATTGTGGGGGGCCCCGGTTATGACCTTTTCTTTTGACTCTAATACTTCAGTTTATGTAAAT
>NW_027218143.1:5000-7500 GCF_042767895.1 Penaeus vannamei | reverse complement strand
CGTTAAAGCATTATCTCTAAAATTCTAATATGATAGCTACAAAACGCATAAAGAATTGAATATTTAAAGTATTGATATGCAACAAAATATATAATAATAATAATAGATAAATAAATAAATGGAATCCAAAAGCATTGATATTCTTACCCAGGGAATTTTACATGTGGACGTAATTGTCAAGGTGGTCGTTCTATGGCAACATCCCGGTATTCTAAACAGGTCACCATTACTGAGCAGAATATAGAGATGGGTTCCCTACAGCAATGAATGTACTTCCCACTGTTTATTTAGAAAGCCTCGCAATGCTGCATCGTGGAAAATATCTTTAATTAAGTATCAGTTACATCTATATACCGATATAGAATTGATGTGATATATCTGTTACGGGAATGTATTTCTCGTTAAATCTGTTTATTTAGAAACGTGACAATACAGTTCTGTGGTAAAGATATCATGAGGTTATGTATATGTAAATATAAATGCGATTGAGTTTTCAAATGACATGATAGCTTTTATTTCTTCATTCCGACGATCCTTCGGTGCCAGAAATATGTCATCGTGACAAAGCAGAATTTCCACATTTGCCTGTCGTATAGCGTTATTTTGCATCGATTCTGTTCATTTAGCAAAGATTGCAGTACTAATACTTTGCTGTCTATTTTTCTGATGTCTGTTTATCTGTCTATCTGTCTGTCTTGTGAACTATATTTCTCTCTCTTTCTCTTCCTCTTTGTTTCTATCTGTCCTATTCTTTATCACAGTCTTCTCTCTCTCTCTCTCTCTCTCTCTCTCTCTCTCTCTCTCTCTCTCTCTCTCTCTCTCTCTCTCTCTCTCTCTCTCTCTCTCTCTCTCTCTCTCTCCCTCTCCCTCTCTTCCCACGCGCTATGTGTACGTATGTGTGCGTATGTTGTCTTGCTTACCACCGCCTTGTTCCCGACCTAGATCTTCTTGTAGGCCGTCTCGGTCACGCCGCCGCTGCCACCACCATAGGCCTGTTGTATTTTCCTGAGTACGCAAGTGAATGCTTTCTTTTTTAATTATGGCGAACCAACTCTATTAAATAGTGTATTGCGTGGCAATGAGTTTTGTGTGTGTGTGTGTGTGTGTGTCTCTGTGTATGCTGTTAGTATTTTTATTTCCCACTTTGTGTTACTGAAATATGTGACAAGTATGCTTTGGTTGATTGTCATTAATAACTAAATATTACTGGTAGTGAAAAATGCATACAACTAATATACGTGGTTTATATAAAAAATGTTCTATACAATCAGAAATATACAAAATACCAGTCAATAATAAGAAGAATGTACTTCATTTGAGTATAATCACTTAACATGTCAAGGATATGAGGATAATCACTTAAAGAACATGTCAACTGATCATGAATATCTCACTGTGCCCAATAAGAATTGTGATTGAAGGATGAAGATTATTATAGATATATGACCAAGAAGTAATACAATATCTGGTTGTGCTTCAACAGTATTATTACGTAAGACTTAGATATTTATACCAGGCCATTCGAATAAGGTCTCACTTTTATTCTATGATTTTGTCTACTGCTTTACGAGGATTCCAGTCCACACACACACACACACGCGCGCGCACACGGATATGTGGGTGTACATATATACGTATAAACATATATGTACACATATACTTATACACATATATGAATGTATATATGTCTTAAGGTCTTAAGACTCGTGAGGTGGATTGAGTTAATTCCTCTGCTTAGTGTGCGCCGAATATTATAACGGTCCTTTTTAACCATTAGCATTTCATTCGATAAACAGATAATAATAAACAGGTGGCATACCGCAAAGTAAATGTTAGAAATAAAGATTATAATATAAACAAGCAATAGTCGCTAATAATTTAATTCATATCTTATTCATATCCATACCCTCCCTTTTCCTACAAATTATAAATCAATAATCATTTATATAATCAAAATAAACATATATTAATCGTTCCCCTTCGTTTTAATCTTCATATTTTCCTCTCTTACACTTTTACTTTAATAAATAATTCCGCTCTCATTCTGTTCATTGATACTACTGGATACTTGCCATATCCACGGACCAAAACGAATAACTAATAAATAACTAAAATGTTCCCAAACTCCAAGGCATCCAGGGTGTTGTTTCCCCCGAATTTTCTCAATCTTTTCCTCTATCTCTATAAGGAACAGAGCCAAGACTCGTCTGAATCATCACATTTCTATGCACAGGGATTTCATAAGTACGTTAATTTATTTGTCAAACATGACAGTTTATAATTTCAGGGTAAAAAAGACTTTTTAAACCAGCACCTAATACTTCTGTATGGAGCAGCAACCAGGATTCGTCTGACGAGAAGAGGTTGAATTGATGTACTTATTGCTTTCCCCCAAAATTAATTGTTAACATTTAAACAAACAAGCCATTTACATATGATTATTATAATTTACTCTTATTTGTTATAACACTATTTTTTATATATATTCATATGCATTTAG
>NW_027218142.1:10000-14986 GCF_042767895.1 Penaeus vannamei | reverse complement strand
GCGATGCGTTTCTGACCGCCGTCGTCGACGGCGGTGGGTTATGCGCTCGCGCACAGCTGGCGCTCTTCTTCTGTTTTGATTTTTGTTTTAGTTTCGGAACTTGGGGCATGGTGGAGGGAGAGGGAGAGGAGTAGAAAACTGAAGGTTACTGCAAGGGAAGGATAGGGCTGGATGCGACAGAGTGAGGAAAGCGTTGAGGGAGGAAGAGGGACGCGAAGGAAGGGAGAGAGAGGGGAGACGGCGAGGGGAGCCGAGGGGAGGAGAGGGCGGCGGGGAGGCTGCTGAGTATGATGTCACTCGGGCGGGGTTGATGGAGGCGCTCCGGGCGGGAAGGTGGAGCGGCTTCGCGCCCCTGCCCCCTGGCGGCGCCCGGGAGAACTAGGCCACCACCCGCCGCCCCCTCCCGCCCCCCGCGCGAGGTCCCTGCCGCCGCTTCCTCCTACCGGTCTTTACTACGACTATTACTACAAGACTACTACTTTTGCTACTACTATTATTACGACTACTAGTAGTACTGCTACATCTACTATTGTTGCTACTGCTGGTACTACTAGTACTATTACTAGTAATGCTATTATTATTACTACTACTACTACTACTACTACTACTACTACTACTGCTGCTGCTACTACTACTACTACTACTACTACTACTACTACTACTGCTGCTACTACTACTACTGCTACTACTACTACTACTGCTGCTGCTACTACTACTACTACTACTACTACTACTACTACTACTACTACTGCTACTACTACTACTACCGTTACTATTACTACCACTACTACTGTTGCTGTTGCTACTACAACTACTGATGATGATACTTTTACTACTATGACTACGGTTACTACAACTACTACTACTACAGTACTACTACTAATGATGTTACTACTGCTACTATTATTACTACTATCTTTGCCTCTGCCTTTCTCGCGCTATCCTCACCTTGACTTCGCTCCCCGCCTACTGTTGCCTGTTCCCACGCCCTCTACTCTCTCTTCGCGCCTCTTTCTCTGTTTCCCCTCTTCTCTTGTTCGTCTTGTTATTCCTCTTCTTTTTTCGTCTTGTTTTTCCTCTTCTTTTTTTGTCTTCTTATTCCTCTACCTTTTTCGTCTTATTATTATTTTTTTACGTCTTGTTATTCCTTTCTTTTTTTTTACGTTTTGTTATTCCTCTTTCTTTTTTCTTCTTGTTATTCTCTTCCTTTTTTCGTCTTGTTATTCCTCTTCCTTTTTCGTCTTGTTATTCTTCTTTTTTCGTCTTGTAATTCCTCTTCCTTTTTCGTCTTGTTATTCCTCTTCTTTTGTCGTCTTGTTATTCCTCTTCTTTGTTCGTCTTGTTATTCCTCTTCTTTTTTCGTCTTGTTACTCCTCTTCTTTTTTCGTCTTGTTATTCCTCTTCTTTTTTCGTCTTGTTATTCCTCTTCTTTTTTCGTCTTGTTACTCCTCTTCTTTTTTCGTCTTGTTATTCCTCTTCTTTTTTCGTCTTGTTATTCCTCTTCTTTTTTCGTCTTGTTACTCCTCTTCTTTTTTCGTCTTGTTACTCCTCTTCTTTTTTCGTCTTGTTATTCCTCTTCTTTTTTCGTCTTGTTATTCCTCTTCTTTTTTCGTCTTGTTATTCCTCTTCTTTTTTCGTCTTGTTATTCCTCTTCTTTTTTCGTCTTATTCCTCTTCTTTTTTCGTCTTGTTATTCCTCTTCCTTTTTCGTCTTGTTATTTCTCTTCTTTTTTCGTCTTGTTATTCCTCTTCTTTTTTCGTCTTGTTATTCCTCTTCTTTTTTCGTCTTGTTATTCCTCTTCTCTTTTCGTCTTGTTATTCCTCTTCTTTTTTCTTCTTCTTATACCTCTTCTTTTTTTTGTCTCGTTATTCCTCTTCGTTTTTCGTCTTGTTATTCATCTTCTTTTTTCGTCTTGTTATTCATCTTCTTTTTTCGTCTTGTTATTCCTCTTCTTTTTTCTTGTCTTCCCATTCTTTGCACATTGATGCTGCCTCTGTAAGCATCCTTATTGTCCTCCTCCCCTTTTCTCCTCCTCTTTCTTCTTCTCCTCCTTCTCTTCAGTGCTCTCCTCTTTTTCTTCCTCCGTCTCCTCTTGCTTCTTCCTCTCCCCTCTTCCTTCTTCCTCTCCTCTCTCCCTTCCTTAGCATTCTTTTCTGTCCCGCCCCTATTCACCCACACTTCGTCGTCGTCGTCAACCGCTCTCTTCCTCCACTTTCTTGCCTCCCTCCCACCTTCTCCTCTTCCTGCTTCCTCCTTTCCCTTTTCTCCTCCTCCTTCCTTCTCCTTTTCCCCTTTTCTCCTCCTCCCCCTCCTCCCTTCTCCTTCCTCTTCTTTTTATTCTCCTTCTTCTCCTCCTTCATCCTCCCTCATTCCCCCTCCTCTCCTTCCCCCTCCTCTTTCTCCTCCTCCTCCTCCTCCTCCTCCTCCTCCTCCTCCTCTTTCTCTTCCTCCTCCTCCTCTTTCTCTTCCTCCTCCTCCTCTTCCTCCTCCTCCTCTTTCTCTTCCTCCTCCTCCTCCTCCTCGATAGTCTCTCGCTTGTTTACCTAACACACAGGACACGTGTCCAGATCCCTACGCGAGTCTATGACCCTGGCTTTGGATTTGGGACGCGCTGCCACGTGAATCCTCGGGACCCTTATGTGAACGAGTCCTGTGTGCCCCTCCCTCTCCCACATGGAGGATTGTGCTGTAGGACTTGGGGGAATATAACAAAGAGCCGCTATTATTAAGCATTTGTCCTGCTTTTCGACGAGTAGAAGTTACCGCGAAGGGATTGGGAGGAGCGCTCTGATGTGGTTACCAGGCGTGGATGTAAACAGAGGGTGAACGCGCTCGCCAGCCCTCCCTCCCTCCTCCCCTCTCTCTCCTTCCCCACCTCCCCCACCGCCATGTTACACTCATAACTCTGCTGACACCCCTCCCCCCCAGCCCGCTTATGTCACGTACACGCCAGAGCAAACGCACGCGCGAGCACGCACGTGCACACTTAACTGTTACGTACGGAAGACACGACGCACGCGCGCGCACATACATACGCGCACGCACAGAGAGATAGAGAGAGGGAGGGAGAGGGAGAGGGAGACTGAAACAGCCCGAGAGGGACACAGACGGTCTGGGAGAGAAGAGGGGTATGAGAACGGACCAATAGCGACAGAGAGAAGGAAAGGGCGAGAGACACGAGAGGAGCCCGGGGGAAGAAGACCCCGACGGCCGAGCGGACAGGCAAGACGAGAAGCAGCCCCGCCAACTAGCCAAGGGCGCCTCACGTGTCTTGTTGCAAGGGCGCGAAAGACGGCGGGTTTTGCGGGCGCGGGGAGCAGCGGCCACGCGAGCGCCACGTCACTCTACCACGGGGGATGTGGGGAAGGGGGGGGGCGTGAGGTCGGAGGTGGAGGTGATGGTAGGGTGGAGGTAGAGGGTTGGATGTGGCAAAGGGGAATCCTTTATTACGTTTTCCTCTTGTCTATTCTAGTTTTTTTTTCCATTTCTGGATCCAGTGCTTTTAACTTGAGGTAAAAATAGAGATAATGTAAAAGAAAAAGGAAAAGGGACTTCGAAAAAAAATAATATCGAAAAAAGAGCAAATTAATTAATAGATAAATCGAAAAAATAATATCGAAAAAAGAGCAAATTAATTAATAGATAAATGAAAAAGATAAATGAATAGAAACAGGAAGAGGAGGACAAAGGAGATAAGCACTAGAAACCGAAAGACAAGGATATGCATAAAGCCATCAGGGAACATCCGGGTATTGGATCTAGCAAAGCTTCCTGGTGATTCAGGAATAATCGCAAATGAAGTCAAACGCATAAAAGGGTTGGGGAAGGAGAGGGGATGCAGGGGTGAGGAGGAAGGAGGGGAGGGGGAGGGGGAGGAGAAAGGAGGGAAGAGATGGAAGGAGGGAGGGAAAGGAGGAATGAGGAGGAAGGAGGGAGGGAAAGGAGGGGGAGGGGGAGGAGAAAGGAGGGAAGAGATGGAAGGAGGGAGGGAAAGGAGGGGTGAGGAGGAAGGAGGCATGAGAAGGAAAATGGAGGGGAAAGAGTAGAGAGGAAAAGGGAAGGGGAGGGAAGAAGGGGAAATGCCGGGGGAGGAGGAGGAATGATGAAGAAAGGAAGGAAGAGGTCGAGAGGGGGAGGTCGAGAGGGAAGGAGGGGAAGGGGACAGCTCCAGGACATGCCCAAGTAGCAGGTGTTATGTTCTAGGATGTTAGCGAAGGACGCTCGGCCGCCAGGGGGAAGGTGGTGTTACGTCAGGTTGGTTCCAGGTCGCGCGGTTTATTATTATTATTATTATTATTCATTACAAAGATTAAATGAAAAATAATGGTGCATGGCATTACTGTAGATTGTATGGAAGACCGACATAATAGGCAGAGAGACAGACAGACAGACGCAAACTGACAGAGACAGACAGACAGAGGCAGACAGAGAGAGACAGAGAGAGACAGAGAGAGACAAAGAGAGAGAGAAGGGTATAAAGTGAGCAAGTCAGGGATGGAGGGAGGGAGGGAGGGAGACACAGACAGACACAGACAAAGAGAAAGTCAGACACGAGAGAGGGGGAAGGGCAAGAGACAGGCAAAGAAAGAAAAAAGATAAAACAGCCGGGGCAAGAAGGGAAAATCGAGCGAAAACAAGAGTTCCGAATTCTCGGACGTCACCCTGGAGGAGGCTTGGAAGGAGGTGTCCATATTTCCTTTGTTCCGTCGATGGAATTCCCTCCCCCTTCGCCCTGGCCTGCGCCCCGCCCGCGCGCGCTCTCCGCGTTTGCTCCCTGTCCTTCGTGATCCCGACGTACCCTGGTGTACCCTGGTGTACTCTGGAGGCGCCGCCCTCGTGTGATTTCGACTGAGTCCGGACTCCTTTGTCTTCGCGTAATGTAGCATAATGTGGTGCGACCCATTTCACGATGTACTTTGAGGTCCGCTAATACAGGCTAGTAATTTTTACCGTGCCTTTGTTTTGTTTTGATTCCGCGGTACCTTT
>NW_027218141.1:12500-14980 GCF_042767895.1 Penaeus vannamei | reverse complement strand
AAAAATATGGAAGCAAGAATTAAAACACTTGAAAACACTGAATAAAAATATGGAAGCAAGAATCAAAACAATTGAAAACATTGAATAAAAATATGGAAGCAAGAATCAAAACAATTGAAAACATTGAATAGAAACATGGAAGCAAGAATTGAAACACTTGAAAATATTAAATAAAATTATGGAAGCAAGAATTAAAACACTTGAAAACATTGTAAAGAGATATAGAAGCAAGAATTAAAACACTTGAAAACATTGTAAAGAGATATAGAAGCAAGAATTAAAACACTTGAAAACACTGAATAGAAACATGGAAGCAAGAATTAAAACACTTGAAAACATTGAATAAAAATATGGAAGCAAGAATTAAAACACTTGAAAACATTGAATAAAAATATGGAAGCAGGAATTAAAACACTTGAAAACATTGAATAAAAATATAGAAGCAAGAATTAAAACACTTGAAAACACTGAATAGAAACATGGAAGCAAGAATTGAAACACTTGAAAACACTGAATAAAAATATAGAAGCAAGAATTAAAACACTTGAAAACACTGAATAAAAATATGGAAGCAAGAATTAAAACACTTGAAAACACTGAATAGAAACATGGAAGCAAGAATTAAAACACTTGAAAACACTGAATAAAAAACATGGAAACAAGAATTAAAACACTTGAAAACACTGAATAAAAAACATGGAAACAAGAATTAAAACACTTGAAAACATTGAATAAAAATATAGAAGCAGGAATTAAAACACTTGAAAACACTGAATAGAAACATGGAAGCAAGAATTGAAACACTTGAAAACATTGAATAAAAATATAGAAGCAAGAATTAAAACACTTGAAAACATTGAATAAAAATATGGAAGCAAGAATTAAAACACTTGAAAACACTGAATAGAAACATGGAAGCAAGAATTGAAACACTTGAAAACATTGAATAAAAATATAGAAGCAGGAATTAAAACACTTGAAAACACTGAATAGAAACATGGAAGCAAGAATTGAAACACTTGAAAACATTGAATAAAAATATAGAAGCAAGAATTAAAACACTTGAAAACACTGAATAGAAACATGGAAGCAAGAATTGAAACACTTGAAAACATTGAATAAAAATATAGAAGCAGGAATTAAAACACTTGAAAACACTGAATAGAAACATGGAAGCAAGAATTGAAACACTTGAAAACATTGAATAAAAATATGGAAGCAGGAATTAAAACACTTGAAAACATTGAATAAAAATATAGAAGCAGGAATTAAAACACTTGAAAACACTGAATAGAAACATGGAAGCAAGAACTAAAACACTTGAAAACACTGAATAAAAAACATGGAAACAAGAATTAAAACACTTGAAAACACTGAATAAAAATATGGAAGCAAGAATTAAAACACTTGAAAACACTGAATAGAAACATGGAAGCAAGAATTAAAACACTTGAAAACACTGAATAAAAAACATGGAAACAAGAATTAAAACACTTGAAAACACTGAATAAAAAACATGGAAACAAGAATTAAAACACTTGAAAACATTGAATAAAAATATAGAAGCAGGAATTAAAACACTTGAAAACACTGAATAGAAACATGGAAGCAAGAACTGAAACACTTCAAAATATTTAATAAAAACATGGAAGCAAGAATTAAAACACTTGAAAACACTGAATAGAAACATGGAAGCAAGAATTAAAACACTTGAAAACACTGAATAGAAACATGGAAGCAAGAACTGAAACACTTCAAAATATTTAATAAAAACATGGAAACAAGAATTAAAACACTTGAAAACACTGAATAAAAACATGGAAGCAAGAATTAAAACAATTGAAAACATTGAATACAAATATGGAAGCAAAAATTAAAACACTTGAAAACACTGAATAGAAACATGGAAGCAAGAATTGAAACACTTGAAAACATTGAATAAAAATATAGAAGCAGGAATTAAAACACTTGAAAACACTGAATAGAAACATGGAAGCAAGAATTGAAACACTTGAAAACACTGAATAAAAATATGGAAGCAAGAATTAAAACACTTGAAAACATTGAATAAAAACATGGAAGCAAGAATTAAAACACTTGAAAACATTGAATAAAAATATGGAAGCAAGAATCAAAACACTTGAAAACATTGAATAAAAATATGGAAGCAAGAATCAAAACACTTGAAAACATTGAATAAAAATATGGAAGCAAGAATTAAAACACTTGAAAACACTGAATAAAAACATGGAAGCAAGAATTAAAACACTTGAAAACATTGAATAGATACATGGAAACAAGAATTAAAACACTTGAAAACACTGAATAAAAATATGGAAGCAAGAACTGAAACACTTTAAAATATTTAATAAAAACATGGAAGCAAGAATTAAAACGAAAACATTGAAAAGAAATATAGAAGCAAGAATTTAAACACTAGAAAACATTCTTGTAGAAAACTATTAAAGGTCCCATATACT
>NW_027218137.1:2500-7500 GCF_042767895.1 Penaeus vannamei | reverse complement strand
ATATATATATATATATATATATATATATATATATATATATATATATATATATATATATATATATATATATATATATATATATATATATATATATATATATATATATATATATATATATATATATATATATATATATATATATATATATATATATATATATATATATATATATATATATATATATATATATATATATATATATATATATATATATATATATATATATATATATATATATATATATATATATATATATATATATATATATATATATATATATATATATATATATATATATATATATATATATATATATATATATATATATATATATATATATATATATATATATATATATATATATATATATATATATATATATATATATATATATATATATATATATATATATATATATATATATATATATATATATATATATATATATATATATATATATATATATATATATATATATATATATATATATATATATATATATATATATATATATATATATATATATATATATATATATATATATATATATATATATATATATATATATATATATATATATATATATATATATATATATATATATATATATATATATATATATATATATATATATATATATATATATATATATATATATATATATATATATATATATATATATATATATATATATATATATATATATATATATATATATATATATATATATATATATATATATATATATATATATATATATATATATATATATATATATATATATATATATATATATATATATATATATATATATATATATATATATATATATATATATATATATATATATATATATATATATATATATATATATATATATATATATATATATATATATATATATATATATATATATATATATATATATATATATATATATATATATATATATATATATATATATATATATATATATATATATATATATATATATATATATATATATATATATATATATATATATATATATATATATATATATATATATATATATATATATATATATATATATATATATATATATATATATATATATATATATATATATATATATATATATATATATATATATATATATATATATATATATATATATATATATATATATATATATATATATATATATATATATATATATATATATATATATATATATATATATATATATATATATATATATATATATATATATATATATATATATATATATATATACATATATATACATATATATATATATATATATACACTATATATATATATATATATATATATATATATATATATATATATATATATATATATATAGATAGATAGATAGATAGATAGATAGATAGATAGATAGATAGATAGATGTAAGAAGAAAGAAATGATGCAAAAAGGGGAAGGCAAACACGCGAGGAGCAATAAGCTAGACTCAAAAAGATGTTCCTGAAAACGGCTGCAAAAACCCTTTCAAAACGGTCTTCACCGAAGCCATGTTCATCTCCAAACATTCGATTTGTTAGGAAATTTTGCTGAAAATGATTCCATTTCTTGATGTTCCAATAAATGTTAAGGGAGAATCTTACTGATAGAATGGCTCAATAGATAATGACAAATTTTGACATTTGGTTTCTTGTAAACGCCGTGTACTTTACTGCTCAAGATTTGAATAGCATCCACGAAACAAACAAATGAAAGCAGATGAAAAGAATTGAGGAAATAAACACAAACACTTATCTTAATCCCTCCCCCCCGGGTTCTCTTCCTCCCTCTCTCTCTTTCTCTCTCTTGAAGATAGTAAGTGGAAAAAGAAAAACACGAATCCAAGTAAAAATCAGTTGAGAAAAGGAGATTTGAAGGATTTCAATAAAAAAGAGAAACCTAAATAGATAAAAGCCATCGACAAACGAACAAGAATTGGCAATGAAGAACAGAAACAAACAGAATCGCATCAAAAGGTAAAGAGAAGAATTAAAAGATTTGAGACAAGTAAAGGGAAACAGAATGAGAATAAAAGAGAAATACTTGTTTGATTTCTTAACTCATGAACAATTTGCATGGAGTGATCGAGAACATTTGCGAATATCCTTTGATCAAGGCTGTTCACGAGAAGAAATTGCGAGAAGCTGTTCATAGGCAGATGCTAATACACGGAGAGAAACAAAGAAATATAAATAAAAAAAACGACGAAAACAAAACGAACACAAAGATACACTAGAGACCTACGTGAAAGTAGGGAAAAGGGATATATAAGAATACAGGGAAAAGGGATAAATAAGAATACAGAGACTTTAGGTACAAAAGCAAGGCAGAAATTTCGACAAGAAATCGGAAAATAGAGGAAAACAACAAAATTATATGAAACTGATTTCGATGTATCATCAAACACAGTACTTCCTAACTTTATATTTAGATGAAATAAGTATTTCCTTAAATGTCAAAAAACGTTTTTTTTTTTAGACACTGTGATCATTATGCAGCAGAGAATCAGAATTATTAAATTATCAAATTATTAACTAATTAAACGGTAAACATATAGATTAGAAAATAAATATTCACCATGAATAAAAGATATTCTTAAGGATATAAGAAAAACAAAACAAAAACAAAATGTTTCTTTGTATATGGCATTCAGCCTTGACACTCTTATTACTAAGATGACACACTCTCGTATCGTCATTACAACACATAGCAATCCGTTAACAAAATTCATTCTGCGTCATCAGGCATTTTGAGGCCGCGGTTCCATGCATTCTCCAACAAGATCTTCAGTCACATCTTTCGGGCTTCATGTTCTGCAACCAATGCCTGGAGAACCTGTTCGGAAAGACAGTCATGTAAAGAGAGAAAGCGAACGCAGGAAAACACGAATCTCGAGTGATACACACCCCAGAAAAGGTGCATTATGGAAAACTTTCAAGAAAAAAGTCCCAGGCGTTGATGTAATTATTGAAACACATAGCTGGACACTTAATATTTTAACATTTTATTCACAATGGAAACCAAACACCTAGTGTATGAATATTTTTACCATACATTCGTTTGTCTCATATAGCATGTGTTACAATCTACAAAACAATGTTCCAATCACACAGCCAAACATACAGCTCTATCAAAAACCACGACACACAATACACAAATACGTATTGTACAGACACACATACCTCAATGAGTTGAGCCCTTCGCTCTCCCTGGAGGTGCTGCCCGAGGACGACCGCTGGCGAATGACCTCTTCGGCGCCGTCTAGGAAGGCCAGGCACGACGCGTCCGCCTCGCCGTCGCCGTCTTGTCCCCGGTGCTCCTCGACGGCATCTCCTCCGCCAGAGGATGCGTGTTTGTTGATCTGCGGAAATGAAGATCTTTGTTGGTAACCATATAAAATGACTTCAAATGAGACTTTCAGGTAAGATATCTGAGGAACATTAAGTGCCCATGTAATACATTTTAGACTTACTTACACAAATCTGTATAGCTATATATCTGCAATTATAATTTCTGTGTCAATGTTAAATCTAGAAGGATAACTGCTGAAAGCGACACCCTCAGCCAGGGGCGTGGAAACTCAGCCCGTGAACGCCTGTTGTTCAAAATCAACGCAGCGATCCAGCCCAAGAACCCTAGCCTTGGCACTCTCCCCAACCGTGCAATGCCATCTTGCCACCATCCTGCCAAGCACCAACGTCTGCTAGGGTTTCGCACTGGCAGTAGGTTTACAGTAAACGGTCGACAGGAAAAGACCTCCACAGCACTGACAAGGCAGCGAGCCTCTGCCCTCGCAGCCAGATGGTGTTAATGGTAGAAAACCCACCATGCACAAACTAGATTTATTGAAATAAATGCGACAGCAGTTTCGGAATCCTCCTGAATCCATCGGTTGTCCCATTTATTTCAATATATCTAGTTTGTGCATTGTGGGTTTTTCAGCCATAAACATATATATACATGCATACATATATTGTGCTTGAAAAGACAGAGATATAAAAAGACAGAGATATACACACAAAGATATGCTCACACATGCATACATATGTACAGTTGGCCACCAAAGTTCTGTCATAGTAATAGTACAGTAATAGTATCGATGTGGGATTTTATCTGGTAACTCTGTAGTGAACAATATATATAAAACCTCCTTGGTAGTGGACGAAAAGCATAAAAAAGTTACTGACCAGACCAGCAAAAAAGCTTTCATTGCAAACTTTCCTTCATATTTGTAATTATCAAAACACACATCATGTAGGCACTGATAAAGATGTTGGTTCAAACCCTATATATGTATGACGTGACTGTCATGTCACGAAAGAAATTGGCTTGAGGGGCGGGTGATGTGAACATGCCATCATGGGAGCAACAGGCAGAGGGCCAGTGACGGGAACTTGCTGTCATGAATTCGGCTGAAGGCTGGCTTGACAGGAGTGTCCTGCCACGAGTGCACGACGCTCTTGGAGGATGATTAAAAGAAGATGAAAAGTTTAGAAATAAAAACTAGTGCTGTACTTCTGAACAATGACGACAGAAGGATATGTGAAACCAAAGTTTACAGGCGAGAGAAAATATATGAAATGTGGAAAAATGAATTACAACAGAAATCCTGTTGATGGAAGAGGAAATGTTAGTGTTACAAATGTGGTTCAATGTTTCCCTTGAAACTCGATGCCCCAAGAGAATATATGATGTGAAAAGTGAAGATGAGGAACAGAATGGAGAATGTTTCCTCACAATTGATGAAGGACGCCAGAAGACTAGTAGGAGAATCTTCTAACAGTGTAGGGTTATATTCAGCATGTTCTCAAACAGTATATGGAGTAAGATAGATTTAAAAGTACCTTGAAGCCTTGAAGAAGACATGACAAAAGTCAAAGTCGAAAAGAGTTCCATGAGTCAAATTTGATGGAAAAATAAAGAAATACAGTGAACCCTCGTTTTTCGCGGGGGTTACGTTCCAAAAAGAACCC
>NW_027218136.1:5000-7500 GCF_042767895.1 Penaeus vannamei | reverse complement strand
GGGATAAGATGAGGAAGGAGGAAAGGATGGGTAGGGGGAGGAAGGAGGCAAGGATTGGCAGGCGGATGAGGGAGGGAAGAGGAGGAAAGAGGGAGGGGTAAGAGGAGGAAGGTGGGAAGGAGGGGTGTAGTAAACGTGCCCTCGGTCGCCACCCACGACTGCTTGCAACCGCCCACCTCATTGATTCCCCTTCGTTTCGCCCGTTTTCGTTCCCGTCTTCCTGTCTTCCGTCGTCTTCGGACACCTGTGGCCACGAGGCGACCGGACGTGACTGACCCCGCTTCGGACAACGCCGTGAAGTACCGTCAACTGCCGAACCCCCACCTGCGCACTCGCCTGAACGACCTGGTAGCAATTGAGGAAACAATCCCTCTTGCCTGTATTTTTTCCGCCGGGACTCAAGGTCGGGCGAGGTGACGGTGCCGGTAGACTGGCTGAGCCGAGGAGAGGACAACATGGTGATGGTGGACCGCCAATCGACATTTACCAGGTCATGTATACCTCTCATGTGACAAAACTCAATGACTTTAACCACGTGTGCCTTGTACTAGCTATTCATTGACCTCGCGAAATCCGAAGGGACCCTGTGAAATTCGGGAATGTGTAAGTCGATTAATTTCTCCTATGACAGTGAATGGTAATATGCGATTTATCATTGTGAAGTGTTTAGTGTATTGCTTATTTTCATTTGTTTTTTATCTTTTATTTATTTTCCCGTTTGCTTGCTTCATTCATTTTAGCTTTTTTGCAAACAAATTTTTGTGTATGCCTTTTGAATACAAATAAGACTTATTGCAATATCTTATTCCCCTCTCAAGGTGAAGTGAAGGTTAACCCCCCCCCCCAAAAAAAAAAAAATAAATAAAAAAATAAAATCTAAATTAACTCAATTCGACCACATTGAAAAGAAAAAAATAGAATAAACTTGATAATTAATAATCTATTGTCAGGGTCAGTGGTATTATTAAATCTTTATACAGATAATCATCTTTTCCCGAATCCTACATACAGAAACAAACTACTGTACAATCTATAAAACAGATAGACTTCACCGGCTCCTCAACCCTGTGGTAGCCTGCCTTCTGCCCTGCTGTCCATGAAAGCCGGAGAAGAGAGCCTTATATCCATATCAACTAACATGAGATTTTGAAACAACTTCCAAATTTTCAATGATAGGGACGACCACCTGTGATTCACGTTCTCCATGAAAGCTGAAGGAAGAGAGGTCGAGGAGCCGAGCGGATGCCTACCAAAGGCTATAGACTATATAGGAAGAGGAAGATCAAAGACTATAGAGAGGAAGTTAGGAAAATACATACACCACCCTTTAAAATGAATGTGTTGTCGGATGTGTAAAGAACCCGACTATTTTCTTGTTATTTTGCATGATTCTTTTCATTTCCCATTATCCATGTATATATATTTTTCTTATCCTTATTGAACAGAAATGCATCAAATATTGTCATAGTTAAAATTAATCTTAATAAAAAATGAACATGGAAATATAACAATGAGTAACATTGACATGGTCAGGTTGCTTAAATCTAAACTAAGTGTACCTACTGATAGGTGGCAGCACAACCAACGACACATTTATTAAAAGGGAGGTATACGCGCTTTCTTATCTTCCTCTCTATAGTCTTTGGTTGCAGAGCTGGAATTCCATGGAAATTTGTCTGCTAAACGGAAACAAAAAGTAATTCACTTCAATTTATATTTGATTCAAAATAACGATTAAGCATGGAAAATTGAGAAAACACTTGACAGTTATTTTTTCTCGTATTAAAAATGTAAAAGGTATGTTATAGTCGACTAAAGAGCCCTTATTTCCACTGACAAAGAACTGTCTTACGACACTAAACAGCATCGCACATTTCATTCGCGACAGTTCCCTTGGCAACGTTGCCAATGTACCAATGCTGTGCCAAAGGTTCGACTCCATCCCCATTCCTAAGAATCGTACTCGAGTTAACGAATCTCATTCTATTTTTGCAATGTATTGACATATTAATCACTTCTTTACTGATATTACATTAGTAAATATCAATAAACACATGTTGTTAGTCACTGACATCTTGAAATCACAAATCAAACGATGGAAGATTATCGGTCAGTTGAAAATGCGATGGACCCAAGTGCCTCCCATCATTTTTTTTTCCTTCGTTTATCGACACCGGTTTCGAGCGCCACACCCCTTTGAATATTTTGAAAAGCCCACAATTTGTTGATTGATATTTTACGTATCATGCTCAAAATGCAATTTAGAGGCGTCTCTACTCTATTATAGCCTTCCATAGCACCCTCGATCATCTCCCTAACCCATTCCCTTGTTTAGGGGTGTTTAAGGGGCTTGTAATGGTATACGAGTACTCAAACCATATCCATTCTCATTTACTCTGTGATAGCTTTTCATAGCATCCTGGATCACCTGTAACTCTTGCCATTGTTTAGGGGTGTATTTAAGGGGTCTATACGGGGTATGAAAATTTTCATACCATAC
>NW_027218135.1:12500-14968 GCF_042767895.1 Penaeus vannamei | reverse complement strand
CTTCCGTGTGTATGCTCCCAATGGCAGAATAGAAAACAGTCAATATGCTCTTGACATCGGAGCCAAAATTTTGCAGATGTATGAGGGCATGTTCGATCTGCTCTTTCCTCTTCCCAAAAGTGGTAAGCACTTGAACTCTGTTAAATTTGTGTGTGTAACATTGAGTTGTTTGATTATTTTAAAAGTATGGTAATGTTGGGCATATTAGATGGTCAAATAAAAAACAACTCTTGTATAGCTAACAACAATAGACTGTTAATAATATATATAAAGAATGATGTAACTATAATACATAAAGTTTGGCCATTAGAATTTCTCTGTGCTTACTGATTGACTTGGAATCCTTTTACTTATTTCAGATATGGCAGCCATTCCTGATTATTCCTCGGGTGCCACAGAACACTGGGGCATCATAACATTTAGGGAAACAAGCATTTTTTATAACCAGAACCAGAGTTCTGCTGTTAACAAACAGAGAGTGGCTTCAGTGGTTGCCCATGAATTAGCTCATCAGTGGTTTGGCAATCTTGGTATGATAGTTCCTGGTATTAAGATAAAGACAGAATTAAAAGTAGTGTTAGAATTTTTTGAGATATAAAATTTATTCATGTGATCTCAAGTATATATATTTTTTTACTTATTTTTGTAGCAGCTATATGTAAACTATTTTTTAGAGTTTAATGGAAGACCATAATACATCTTTGTTTAATGATATTGAACAAAGATTTAGGCTTTCTTAACAGTAATGTTAGCCCAAGTTGATATGCACAGACCACCTAGTTTAGTTTAGATTTCATTGCATTGCTGTATGGATTGTTAAATTGGTTGGATCAGTTAACTTTTCAAAATGTCTCAATCTCTTTCATAATTATATCACATCCTAATTTCATGTAAAAGTCTTTGAGACCAAATGTCATATAAGATATATTCTTTTCATCAAAGGAAATGATGAATTTCGAGTAAATATCAGCCTCATCCCAAATATGTTTTGTAAGAATTATAGCACATTGAAACAATTTTTTTGTGAAATACAAATGAATTGGCTGAATTTGATATTTTAAACTCTACATTCTTTATTGATATATTTTCAGTTACTTTGGAATGGTGGAATGACTTATGGCTGAATGAAGGGTTTGCTAGCTATGTTGAATTTAAAGGAGTGGATCATGTTCATCCAGAATGGGAAATGGTAAGTAGATAATCTCTTAGTTCTGTGAGAAATTCTGTATTTTATTTTAAAAAAGGCTTCTATTTCATTAAGGACATGCCTAGGGAGAGATGCAAGTCAGTGGGTTGTGAAAAAGAAAATCAAAGTTCCTTTTCATGTTATCTTATTAGTCAAATTCAATTGTCAAAGTTGGGTTTAAGGGGGCTGTTGCGCTCGAGAGAGAAGTTCGTCAGTTATCATCGGATTTTCTTTATTTTTTAATATGTTATGCATACATAATAAATTGATAAACACCACCAAGTTTCATATCATTTGGATAATAAATTATGAAGTTATTTAAGAAAAACAAGTTTTTGAACAATAACAAAATCTTTGAAATTGCACTTATCCACTGAACAAACTTGTTGAAAAAAATACCACCTATACTCTATAGCAATACCTAAAACTTGCAAAGGCCAGAAATTTTAATTTCCTTTTAGTTTAGTGGGAATTTATATTTTCTAAATGTGTAGTCTTATGAACATAAAGATATAATATATGGACTTCTATTACCTAAATTGAAAATCGTCTTTAACAAAAACATCACAAATTTATTCAGCTTTCAAATGATCCAAACCCCTTTAAAATTGTCCAAGTTTATGGAGCCTTTAAAAAAATATTGACAAAAGTGTAGTTTTGAGATATTGGGCTCCAAAGTTTAGGATACTTTTCCCTCAATTTTTTGTTTTTTTATTTTTTCTATTTTTTTTTAAATTCTTATCTCTGTGTCAATCTTGCTGCATTCTGTGACATTCACATGGTATTCTGAAGTGTAGCTGGTACATGGTCACCACAGGCTTTGCAGTGTCTAACCTGACCACATGAGGTATTTAAATGTATAAACAATTGCTGCAGCTGTGATTAAGAAGTATTTTACGTATTACGTTTATTAAATACTAAACTAACATCTACAATTAGTAGTGTCCCCTTACTGTGTGATGAGGGCGTACGTTTGCGATATGGTGTCATTTTTCTCTTATTTTCTGGTGGAGCTTTGTCTCCCAGAGTCCCAGTCTTGACGATCAGCTGTTGGGTAAACAGAGTTGCCAGCTAGCTACCTGAGAGTGCCAAAATAAATAGAAAAAAATCTGAAAAAAACTTTGTCAAGTATATTTGCACGGATGTGACAAAGTAAACATCGGAGCGGGAGGTGGGGGGGTCAGAGAATTTTTTATAACTCCTTTACTTTTATGTATTTAGTAAAAATATTATGTCATGGGATTGCCAAAGCCTACTAGATTACAGGAGATTTGTTTAAATT
>NW_027218135.1:0-5000 GCF_042767895.1 Penaeus vannamei | reverse complement strand
TTTCAGCATTAAAATATTATTATTTTTTGGTTAAGGCAAAAATTCAAAAATCGGCCTTTTACATGGCCATGGGACGCCGAGGCTCTAGTGAAAGCAACAAACTGCATTTGGATCGCATGAAAATTACGTGAGTTGGGATGTACCGAAGATTCATAAAAAAATGGCGGAGCTACGGCGTTTTGTATTTAGCACCTTGCCAAAGTTCGTTATCTCTGTTATTTTTCTCTGAATCTAATGATATATATAAAAAAAATGCTTATTTAGTGTACTTTGCAATGCAATGATTACCAAGTCAATAGGAATTTTCATGTTCAATAGGGACACTATTCTGTAAAGGTATATAACTTTTTTATATCTTTTTTTCGTTGTTCATAAAAGTTGATATTTTTGTGTGAAAAGCTTAATAAATGCATTTTACCATAGAGACAACTAATCTAAACCAGATAAAACCCTTTTTTTTTTTTTTTGTATTTTTTTTTTTTTCCATTTTATTTTTTTATTTTTATTTTTTTTTTGAAGAAATGGGGAACTGTGGATGGCAACATTAGTACAAAATCATTCTAATTATAAAGTCCTGGCATGAATACAACATGGTGGTTCAATTTTGAGAATTTCAAAAGCATATGAATTTAGTACATTGAATTCGAGAACTTACGAAAGTCGTTGAATATTCCCCATGCCTCACACAGGGGGGGGGGGGGAGATGGTCACTGGGTGTTTATAATTTTCGAGGAGGATCATATGTACGTGAACGCACGCACATAAAGTTTAAAAGATTAATCATCATAATTTAGTAGGCCTACATTGACTTTCATATCTAAATAATAAAATATATTAGTTATCCCTCTCATACCATTTTCTTTGATAATTGTCAATATTAACAGATTGCAAAGGAGAACAAGTGTAAAGTTTATGATTAGCCATTTGCATCCATTATCTTTACTAAGAAGTGCATAAAATCATGCAGACGCCTAGGTGTTGTGGGATATTTGCCAATTTATGGTGCCTAAGACTTACGGTAATGTCTAAACATATTCATTTTTATCGGGAACGCACGAAACGGATGCGATAGCTTTTTGAACGCCAGACGAAGACTACGCATACAACCGAGCTCAAAATTCCATATATTTATTTCAGAGCAGGTATTACTGAGTACTATCATCTTCAACATGAAATAATCTGTATCTCGCTTATACATCCGAAGTTTAAAAATCCGACATTTAGGTAACATTCGTATTGAATTGGTCTTTACAACGGTAACTACCAATTTCAAATCAATTCAAATTGCCCCCTGCTGTGATGTACCGACCGTTGAGCGAAATGTAACGGAAATATTTCAATCCTTCCTTATAAGGCTATTTTTAAACATTAGTGCTTCGTATGTGATATACGTATATATTACCTCTTAAACTAAAACATATTACCAGGGAGTCTCGATCAAAGCATATTTCGTGTGTAAAGGGACACAAAACATACATTTTTTTTTAGATATATTTCACAAAATATTTCATCATAAATCACGGTGATATAATTTTTTCCTGACATTGGTATAAAAGTGTTCCTTGAACATTAACGAACTCATATCTATGCGCAATGTCATAATTAAATGCCTTATGTATGATTGCCGCAAGCAGAAGTCCACATAGGTGTACCTGGGCGCTTATTAGCGACAAACCTCTCCGGGTGCTGAGGGACTCGCGCTCCGGCTGCAAGACAACGAGCCATAGCAGGTGCTTAATACTCGTTTGGTAGTTTCCTCATCCATGTACCTATACTATATGCTAACTATCTCAATTTAACCCCCTTCCCCCCCCCTCTCTCAGGGACGGTCCCCTTAAGGGAAGCTGCTCTTTTTAGTATGTTAATTGTATTTAGCCAAAATGCTTAAGAAATTACCATGGAAATTATTAGTTAGGAAGCCTAACTAGAAATTATATATTTAGAAACATATAAAAACTGATGATAAACTTTGTTGGTTGTTGCCAACAAATTTAAGGTGCCAGCTAGAAGATAAGGGTCTTAAGTGTTTGTCTCCTAAGTAGCCATACAAAATTTAATGAAAGAGAGTCCCCAGTGTCATACTAAATATGTCGGTGTGCTATACAAATGCACAATTGTTTAGCATGCACAAAGTGTAGCCTCAACTGTGCATAAAGCGAAGGTGTCCTCTTGGTGTGAGGAGCAATAGGACATGATAGGACATCATCCCAGCATGATTGGGTAAATGAACCCTTAAATATTTGTACTTCAATTTTAATTAGGTTATTATATATTTTTTCTTTCAGTTGTAGTGATAGTACCAAATTCCAATTTTGAGTAGAAGCAGTAATAGTAATAAAAAAGAAAAATAATTAACCTTTTAAACTAATCAGTTGAAATTGAAATTTCCATGCGGAATGTTGATAGAATTTCACAATTAGGGTGATGTGGGTGCCATCATGGACACTTGGACAAGACAAATGGGCTATCCTGTGGTGAATGTGGTGAGGTCAGCCCCGGACACCTTCACTCTAACGCAGGAACGCTTCCTGCAAGACCCAACAGCTGAATATGAGTAAGGCCTTTTCTTTTTTTCTTTCTTTCTTTTTCTCTTTAAGAAAAGTTTGATTACTGCAGTACCTTTTCCATTGATAATATGATATAAGATTAACTTACTAGTATAGATTGATTCAATAATTACTGGCGTCTTTGATGGAGAACAACACCTATGTAAATGTGGAAGTAAATTGACTGATTTCCACATAAAAGTTGAGGAAATATATTATTCGATGTTAGCCAGTGTGAAACCCAATATTGTCTCATCTTTTCATTCACACTATAGTATTAAACCCTATGATCTCAATGACGTAACCCTCATGTCATGAAAAATTTGGCTTCAATGGCAGGTAATATGAACATGTCACCATAGCGGAAATATAGCTGTAGTCTGGGATGATGTGATTAGACTCTTGGTATTTAGAAAGGGACTTTTGCATTATTTCCATTGATAAATAAGTGTGTAACATAGTATCTGTGAGTTATGACATGGGAGAGTGCTGGCTCTAGGGAGGATTCCATTTCCATGCTCAGCATCCTATTCCTGCCTGTCTTGAAAAGCTGCCCAGGTTGTACTACAGAAAATTGGATGTTACAGAAAAAAGACGCAAAAAACAAAATGTTAGTTATTATTATTATTATTATTATTATTAGTAGTAGTAGTAGTAGTAGTAGTAGTATTTTTGCACTGAGTTATGGACTACCTAGAAAGATGATATGGAGTCTGTGCAAGGAAGACAGTCTATTAGTATTTGTATAAAACAAATTAAATGACAAATATAGTCATTGATAAAAAAAGAGAAAGTAACATTGCAAAGGGGAGGCATAAAGTCTTGTCACTATGTGTTTGCATGCTCCTGGCCTACAAGCCACACACCTGCCATAGCGGCTGCTCATGTAAGCCTAATACCTGTATTTTGATCCATGTGATTGCCTTGAAGCATCCAAATCCAGTGGGTTAATAACTGACCATGGCATTGCTATTTAGTGTTGTTCCTTTTGATTACCTTCTGAATATTTTTATTGCATCTGGGTTATCTATTATCACAACATATTTTTTTTATTATTTATTTTTATTTTTCCAATACCAACAGTCCATCTGAGTCAGAGTTTGGATATAGATGGGATATCCCTATTGGATACATTACTTCTCACTCTCCTCTTAAGAAGACCTGGCACTATCTGGAGCAGGAGTCAGGTATGTACATTATTGAGATGCTTTGTTTTTCTTTCTTTCATAGTTTGGATGTTTTTCTTTCTTTCATAGTTTGGATTGAGTGTTTTTTAAACTACATTATTTTATGGTCTGGTATGAAACATCGCTTATATTGATGAACTTGATTTAATTTTATGAATGTGGAAGGAGGAGAATTTGTAATGCATTTCCTTTTTGTCTGCTGAACCTGTTTTTATACAGGTATTCCTCAGCTTATACTATAGTTCCCTTCTTTAATCTCTACAATGAAAATAACTTGAAAAAGACAATTATTCCCATAAGAAATAACTATTCCTCATCCTTCTGACCTGGCTTCATGAATCAAAATACTGGAAAATCATTGAATTCAGAGAAATAAAAATCCTTTGAATAAATGTAATGATTTATGAAATTGTAATACACAGTAATATAAGATAAATGCCAAGCTCTCTTAAAAGTTAGAGAAAAGCTTGATGAATGACAGTGGAGGGGAGCTTAGCCATTCAAGGGCCTAGGGAGGGGATCCCTTAAAGGTCTATGTAAGTTCTTATACATTTCTTGGATCCCTTGTTCTGCCTTTTCCAGTGCTGCTTTTCAAAAAGAGCTATCCAAGTATGGCTCGTTTGCTGCTTTTGTTTTTCTTGTGTACTTCTACAGTGAAAACAATCTGTGACATTTCGTACAACTTTCAGATTTCTTTCCCTGTTCAGGTCAGCTTCACTGAAGATGTCAAGTACTGCATCTATAAGGGAGAAAAACTTGGAAAGCCACTTAACACTCAGTTCTTTTATGTTCTTTTTCTTTTCCTTCTTTGTAAAGTGCTTTTGCTGTGTGATGTATTGTTGTAATGAATATTAACAAGTTAAAGTGGTTCAGATCTTCAGTCCATATAGCCAGCATTTCTCCAATTATTTAATTGCATTGCTATGAAAATGACACATAAGTGTACCTGTTTGGGAACTCAGGGTTACAGTTTTTATTAACTATTGTTTGCCTAGATTAGTTGCACAGATTAGTGCATCAAGTTAAGTACTTTTGCACAGTCAAAATGGTGTATAACATTGTTTCATAGAAAGTGAGATAATTTTGCACTTTCTTTTCTACTTGCTATCTATCAAATTATGGGTGGGCCCCAATAGAAGAGAATAGAGGTCGAGGGGGAAGGGGCAAGAAGTATTTGGAATCTTGAGAACTGCTCACTGTCACATTAAATCTTAAAGCGTTTTAAGCAGGGGAACGCTTGGCAAGAATTCTTGCCAAGCGCTGTACC
>NW_027218133.1:7500-10000 GCF_042767895.1 Penaeus vannamei | reverse complement strand
GGGAATTAATAAGTTTGAAAAGATTTGAAATGGCGCCATGTGAGGCGAATTCTGCACCGGAGTGTAAGCGACCGGTGGAGTGTTTGTGTTGGTATTTCGAAGGGAGGACGCGTGCAAGATTCCTCTGGAAAGTTGCCGGTGTTCTGACTTGTAATGAAGGTTTGTGGCAAATTGTTACGTAACAATAAGTCTCACATACCGTTATGTTTTTTTTCACATAATAAGTTTGTCGCGCCAGTGAGATATTAAATGTTTAGCCTAGCCTACATGTGAGTGGAGCTAGCCTAGGATTTTGGCAACTGTCAGACTGTCTTTCTTTTTTTTTTTCTTTAATTTACTCATTTTATTATTTTTTATTTTTTATTTTTATTTTTTTTTTTTTTTGGGGGGGGGGTACTCTATTTGATTCTAATGCATATTATTAACAATTGGTGTTGAGAAGATCATAAGTTAATGAGTAATCTGATTTAAGATTTCATTTGTTTTAATTAAGGGCTTTTTATATATCTTCTTATGTATTGTTTTGTTGTAAACATTTCATCTTGGCTACTATAGGTTGTGGGTATTTGATATTAAATTCCTTCTGGGATTAATTCATGTTGCAATCCATTTATTTGACATTACTCACCATTGTGCTTATTTACCAATTTCTATTCAATATTTGATCATTTAAATTTGAGCTATTTACTATATTAAATGATTAACTGTGAAAAATGTTATGAGTTACTGGTTTATATTATTTTTAAAAGTATATCCTTTCTTAACTTTTATGAGATTTTTGATACACTTGAAACGAAATAGTTGAATGTCTGTCTTTTAAGAAATTGCGACACACACACACACACACACACACACACACACACACACACACACACACACACACACACACACACACATACATATGATAATTCCAGGTAACTCTTATGTTAACCGTACAAAGAGCATCTGTGACTGTCAAAACAAAGGCTAGTTGTTAAAATTCACTTAAAATATCAAAAACACTATTTCTTCAAATCACTTCTTTACGAGACAGGAATGTAAATAATTTATATAAAAAATTAAAACTATGAATAATTGCATGACTAATAGGAGTAGTACATAAGATAGGAAGTTGGGAATCAATACAAAGACCCGGTTATTAATTAGAGCATTTTACTATGTACCTTTCATATTGCAAAGTGCAGATTTTCGTATCAGCAATGAGAAGTTGAAGAGAAGTTCAGGTCCTGCAGTTTACACACCCAACAACATGAGCTTCATTCCTGGACGCTTAACTTCCTGGTTTAATTATGTGATTCTGTTCTGTCCCTCAAATGAGACATGTTGACATGTCGGTAAAGGAAAAAAAATGTACAGTGTGTAAGTTTGCCATTTCCGTCAGTACACGAAAAAAAAGAAGTGCATTCTGTTATCTGAAGTATATATGTATGTTTGCATATATATATATATATATATATATATATATATATATATATATATATATATATATATATATAGCAAGATATAAAGATCTGTCACCAACCTTCAGGATGAATATAAACACAAGAGGAGGAACGTGAAAACACTCATCTATTGTGCGAAAACAAATTATTTTAAAAGCAAGTTCAGTGAAGAAACAAATCATAGATATTTCCCTAAATTCCACAAGTAATAAAAAAACACTAATAATTTTGCAAAAGTCAGTAGACTCACTTACGAAGAGACAACTGCCTCCACACATAAACACAACGTCAATGAAACAAGGCCTATAACAAAACATTTTCCGACCGCAACCAGTAGGCGTAGAAAAAAAGTATTATAATAAAACACAACAAAAATAAATTTCGTTGGAACTGATGGCACTGCACACTCTATCAGCAATTGTATACTATTTGACAGTCATCATTAATACATCCGAAGTCACCGGTGTTTTTCCATCACTTTGGAGACATGCTATCATAACTTTTATTTTCAAATCCGACGATACAGAAGAGATGAATAATTATTGACCCATCACTATGCTTCCAGTAATATCTATTTTTTTCGAGAAAATATTTGCAAACCAATTAACAGCATTTCTGGAAGAGAATGATCTTGTATCTAACGCCACAAATTAGAGTCACAAATTAGATTTATAACAACATAGACAACAACTAGATAAACTTGCTCATTCTATGGAACTTATCAAAGACCTTTGATAGCATCAGCGATGAAATCCTTGTTGACGAACTAACAACACAAAGTCGATAAATTTTGATTTAAAAATTACTTGTTCGCGAGAACTATATCAGTCAAAATACATATATAGTATCATCAAAGAAAGGTTTCGTTCGGTGTTCCACAAGGCTCCATCCTAGGCTCAATCTTATTGAATATATTAATTAATTAATGATCTGTCATCGTATTCAGTACGCAGATGACTCTCAATTTCTTCACATTACCTCTGTTAACATATTAAATGAGTTGATAGAAGCTAAACAAATCCTAACAGAAATAAAACAATACTTCGAAATGAACGGCC
>NW_027218131.1:0-2500 GCF_042767895.1 Penaeus vannamei | reverse complement strand
TCCCCCTCTTTCTATCTATCTCCCCCTCTTTCTATCTGTTTCCCCCTCTTTCTATCTATCTCCCCTTCTTTCTATCTATCTCCCCCTCTTTCTATCTGTTTCCCCCTCTTTCTATCTATCTCCCCTTCTTTCTATCTATCTCCCCCTCTTTCTATCTATCTCCCCTTCTTTCTATCTATCTCCCCCTCTTTCTATCTATCTCCCCCTCTTTCTATCTATTCCCCCCTCTTTCTATCTATCTTCCCCTCTTCCTATCTATTTCCCCCTCTTTCTATCTATCTATCCCTCTTTCTATCTATCCCTCTTTCTATCTATCCCTTTTTCTATCTATCCCTCTTTCCATCTATCCCTCTTTCTATCTATCTTCCCCTCTTTCTATCTATTTCCCCCTCTTTCTATCTATCTCCCCCTCTTTCTATCTATCTCCCCCTCTTTCTATCTATCTCCCCCTCTTTCTATCTATCTCCCCCTCTTTCTATCTATCTCCCTCTCTTTCTATCTATCTCCCCTTTCTATCTATCTCCCTCTCTTTCTATCTATCTCCCCCTCTTTCTATCTATCTCCCCCTCTTTCTATCTATCTCCCCCTCTTTCTATCTATCTCCCCTTCTTTCTATTTATCTCCCCCTCTTTCTATCTATCTCCCCTTCTTTCTATCTATCTCCCCCTCTTTCTATCTATCTCCCCTTCTTTCTATCTATCTCCCCCTCTTTCTATCTATCTCCCTCTCTTTCTATCTATCTCCCCTTCTTTCTATCTATCTCCCCTTCTTTCTATCTATCTCCCCCTCTTTCTATCTATCTCCCCCTCTTTCTATCTATCTTCCCCTCTTTCTATCTATCTCCCCTTCTTTCTATCTGTTTCCCCCTCTTTCTATCTATTTACCCCTCTTTCTGTCTATCTCCCCCTCTTTCTATCTATCTCCCCCTCTTTCTATCTATCTCCCCTTCTTTCTATCTATCTCCTCCTCTTTCTATCTATCTCCCCTTCTTTCTATCTATCTCCCCCTCTTTCTATCTATCTCCCCCTCTTTCTATCTATCTCCCCTTCTTTCTATCTATCTCCCCCTCTTTCTGTCCATCTCCACCCCTTTCTATCTATCTCCCCCTCTTTCTATCTATCTCCCCCTCTTTCTGTCTATCTCCCCCTCTTTCTGTCTATCTCCCCCTCTCTCTATCTATCTCCCCTTCTTTCTATCCATCTCCCCTTCTTTCTATCTATCTCCCCCTCTTTCTATCTATCGGGGATCCCCCTCTTTCTATCTATATCCCCCTCTTTCTATCTATCTCCCCTTCTTACTATCTATCTCCCCCTCTTTCTATCTATCTCCCCTTCTTTCTATCTATCTCCCCTTCTTTCTATCTATCTCCCCCTCTTTCTATGTATCTCCCCTTCTTTCTATCTATCTCCCCCTCTTTCTATCTATCCCCCCCCTCTTTCTATCTATCTCCCCTTCTTTCTATCTATCTGTCAATCGCTTCTATCACGGACTGTACTCAACTTCCGGTCGTACTTAACCCTTTGATTGTGATATATAAAACGACAGAATAAACAAAGTAAACATTTTATTCCATTTTATTCGATGAAAATAAAATTATGTGATAATACTATTCCATTTTAATTTGTCATCCGCCGTTAATTGTTTCCAGATCAGTCCGAAAGCTCCGATGAGGCGTGGACAGGTGGCTCGCCGTTCTGGCTACTGTGGGATACGAACACAAAGCCTTTTCAGTGATATTGCACATTTTCGCGTTATAGAGTTTTATGGGCATACAAAAATGCAGTTATCATCAGCCGAATTGAATGTGAATCAACGATAAGTATCAATTACCGAGGATTTATCTGATACACAACGATGCAATAGATGTCCCCCAAGCTGATCCCGATTTCAAATTTTCCCGCCATTTTTTTCCAACCGCCGCTGAATGGCCTGAGGGTGACGAGATTCCAGCTTTCAATGGAGCCGAAGTGACATTCGTGGTGACATTCGGTACTCCCGGGTCGACGGAGCGTGGAATACGAGGGATGAAATAAAAGATAAATAAAAAAAGCGGGAGAGAGAGAGAGAGCAGGGTAAGGAAATAGGTGTGCAAGAAGAGAGCAATATGGCCCATGAAAAGGGTGGGATATCGTATTGGAAGTGGCCAAGCGTGTTACAACTTCCATACATGAGGTATGTTTATTGCTATTATATCTATTATCCTCTTCCTCACCGCTTTACTTTATTTGTTCACCTGTTCATCTCCCTCTCTAACTTATATCCCTATCTATATTTGTCTCGATATCAAGGTATATCTCTGATCTATATTATTTCTATATACAATTTATTTTCCCCACTTATCAAAATTCTTCTATTAATATATCTCTCAATCCTGTGTACGGAGGTATCTATCGATCAATCTATCTGTGAGTCTATCTCCTCATTCTTTTCGAATCGCGCGGCCATTTCCTCTATATCGAGGTAATTCCATATTCCTGCATTTTCATCGCCAATAAAATAG
>NW_027218130.1:0-2500 GCF_042767895.1 Penaeus vannamei | reverse complement strand
TTTCATTATCATTTATATTATTATTATTATTATCATTATCATTATTATTGTTATTATTATTATTGTTAATATTATTATCATTATCATCATCATTATTATTATTATTATAATTGACAATATTGTAGTAGCGGCATTGCAGCTGTTAGCTTTCTAATTACTTTCACTCATTATCATTATCTCTAATATTGTTGCTATTGCTTTTGTTGTTATAATCCTTATAATTTTCGTTACCTTTATTGATGATATCATTACTATTACTACTGTTATTATCATCATTATTATTATAACCGTCATTGTTCTTATTATAATTTCATTACTACTTTTATCATCATTATCATTAATATTATCACGATCATCCTCAATTTTGTTATCATAATTATCATCAATTTCATTATTATTGTTGTTATTATCATCATTATAATTATCATCCTTGCTTTCACTATTATCACCATTATCATTATTACTATCATTATCATTTTTGTTATTGTTATTATCATTACTATCAGTATTATAATTATCATCATTATTATCATTATCAGTGTTACTATCATTGTTGCTATTACTGTTGTTGTTATTATCATTATCAATATTATTTCATTATCATTATTATTGTTATTACTATTATCATCATCGTCATTATCACTATCATTAGTGATTAGGCAACAAATATTTTGTTACAGCAGTACGCAAACTAGTAGTCAAATAACGGTAATGACAAACAGCTGCATTGAAAATGGCCATCTTTACTTCCTTGACTCGCACATACACTCACAATGATGAAGCACATATATATTCACTATATCCCTACTGTGATTTTGCATTAAGTGAATGTTCTGTGATAAAGAAAATTCAAGTTTTTACAGAAGAGCTTAGTGTTTCTAACTGATTTTGGTATGCTGAAATAAAATCTAAAATTAAATTTATTCTAACACTAGATTTTGCGTAAAAAGCAGATCACTTATCCTACTCCTCCTCATCCACAGATCTGAAACTCCTGCTACTGATAAAGCAACAACTAAAGATGGCATTTATATTCCGGACCCAGATAGTTCCCCTCATCTGTAAGGTCAAGAGGAGCTAAATCACCAAGAGAAAAGGCGGAGTTGCTTGGCTCCAGTCTTCAAGAGAGGAGTCTCCTTCCGCCAAACGCCAAAATGTTCCATCTGCGCCATCGCCCTCCGCAGATTTCATTTTACTCACAGGAGAATAACGTTTGTTTCTGCCCCGTTATCAACGGTTTGATGCAACAGACTGAATGTCTCTCTGATCCAGAAGAATGGACACTTTTCATTGACTCTAATAAAGCTAGCATGAAAGCTGTCTTACTGCACAACGGCAATGAAGAACCTTCAACACCTATAGCACATGGCTTTGACCTTAATGAGACATGGATCCATGGAACTGCTGTTAAGAGTCATCAAATATAAGGAGCATACATGGAACATTTGTGGCGACCTTAAGATTGTATCATTACTTCTTGGATTGCAGTTGGGCTACACAAAGCATATGTGCTTTTCTTCCAGAGATGGCAAGAACCACGTAAAAAAAAAAAAAACGATTAGCCACATTATATGGTAAATACAATGTGAAGCACCCAGCACTTATCGACGCTCAGAGAGTACATCTTCCAATACTCCACATTAAACTTGGCTTTGTGAAGAATGACTCATCGTTTTCATCGAGCCTAAATGAGATGGAACTGAGGGCATGGACATCGTTTGTTGAAGTTGTAAAAAATTTCTACCACAAAGCTGAAAACCACTGTGAAATAGAAAACATGTTTAAATCTTATGAACGAAAGGGATGCAGAATGTCTTTGAAAATGCATTTTTTACATTCTCATCTTGACTTCTTCCAGGCCAACCTTGGAGCTGTAAGCGACGAGCATGGCGAACGCTTCCGTCAACAGATCTCCGTTCGGGAAAACAGATATCAAGGCAATTTTAATCCAAATATGATGGGAGATTATTGTTGGTTCCTGCGGAAGGAGAGCTCGTCATCCTTTAAACGACGAATGATGAGGAAACATCAAGGTTTCACTTAAGAAAAGGAATGGCCTTTCGTCGTAACAACTGAATACTAATTCGCTGCGGGTGGAAGGTTGGGCGAGGGTGGTCACCGCGTGGCACTCCACGGTGTGTCTTCAGCCAGAAAAGAGGAGGAAAACACCCATGTTAACTAATTATCTAAGTAAGCCTAAATAAACCTTCACACCGAAAAGTAGCTTAGACTGCTAAGCGGGTGAGTAAAACAAAAAGAAAAATTGGGGTTGTCGGTTACAGAAAATCTGGACATGATAGAGATATTTCGATATCAGATCTGAAATCAGCATCACCAATTTAGTAGGAAATAGTAGATCACGTGTCTGGAACAGCAAAAACAGTAGAAATTTGTCGCCTAGTGTTATCAGTATCATTATTATCATTATCATTATTATTATTATTATCGTTATTATTATTATCATTATTATTATTATGATCCTTATTGTTATCATTATTTT
>NW_027218129.1:10000-14957 GCF_042767895.1 Penaeus vannamei | reverse complement strand
CTCTCTCCTCACCACTCTTTTTATTTCCTTATACACCATTTGTTCATAGATACACACACATATATATTTGTATGTATGTATATGTTCATCTGTCTGTCTCTAGCTATCCTTTTTGGTCGTTTCCTCTTTCCCTTCTGCACGTAATATCCAAAAATGTAAAGGTCTTTGTCTAGATGAGGCTTATGAAAATGGGTTCCTTCGAGAGACTGTCTATATGGTATTATAAAATCAATTATCAACCCAAATTAAAATGACACTGATACTTCATGAAGAAAATACACATCTTTTGGGTACTTCCCTGTAATCCCATGTGATCCTAGACAATAACCTGCACCATCTGAAGATTCAACATGAGGAGTGTTTCCCAGCTAAGATTAGAAAATCCTGCATTGGTAAGTTGCTACGCCTTATTAGCTTTAGTCTTGCTATAAGAACCTGACTTTTGCATCCCTCTCCGACTCTGGGTGTCCACCTAATTCAACATCAAGCTTTTTTCCCTCTCCGTATTTGAATCTTTGTGCTGGGATTACGTGCATTTTTCATTTTCATAGAGGTTTTATGTTATTTTCCTTAGTTTCATTCATATCTTCAAAATGTCTGTGTTTCCTTGACATGGACTGACACCTACACAGCAACTCGTTCGATTGCATTCTTGGCAGCAACTGACAATAGTGGATGTTATTTTTTATCGTGTGTTTGGCTCTTGCCAGTGTCTCAATAATAAAAAGACGTATTTAGTTTTCCTAAGCTTTCCGAGTGCCTTACGCTTGCTTCCTCGACTGAACATGGAATCTCATGTAACCGATTACACTGTAATAAATGATTCCCTATCTTAGTTAGACTCGATCGCCACCAGACCCACAAGCCCCCCACCCCACCCCACCCCACTCCTCCCAACGCGATCCGTGACCTACCTCGTTCCCTGACTCCTGAGCTTGCCTGGCACACACGAGTCCCTCCTCCCGGGCCTCCTTCGCAGCCCCAACGCCCCCCCCCCCATTAAAGGGCCTATAATTACACTGAACCATGTAGAGTCCCCATGGCTGAACGAAGACGACTCCGCCCTTGTGTTAATTAGCGAGTAGACCTGATGTGTGTCCGTGATCACTGAACTACGGCGGCCCTTTAAGCAGTTCGATTTATTGGAACCTGAAGGATAAAAGCGCCAATTGGAGATTATTAGGGATGTGCTGTAAGATTAGCGATTGCACTGCGCATCCGACACTGCGCGCTGGCCGGATGAGAAAGCCAAAGAGGCGGCGTTGCGGTTGCGCGTCGGGGAATCGCGGGATAAGCGACGGAGCGCGGTTCAGGTTCCCGCCCTGATTGCCTGACGGCCGATATTTACCTGCATTTGGTCGGTAACAATGATTGCGCAAATGGCCTGTTTGGGGTTGTTGCGGTGGCTGTGTGTTCGGTGATTCTCGAAGATGGACGAAAGGTGAGGCCTTGGCTTTGCGTGTGAAATATGAAGAGATGTAGGAGAGATTGAATCATTATCATTTTGGTTGTCCTTGTTTCTGTTATCATGTTTTGTTACCATTAGTATCTATATTATCATTTTTGTATATTTCTGTATTTTTATTACTATTATTTAACTTATTAACCTGTATTTTTGTTGATACCTCTTCTATTTGGTCTTTTTGTCCTTACCATCATTTCTGTGTAATTATTTTGCTATTACTGCTACTGGTATAAATCATTTACGCATTTTTTTTTTTTGTCATTATCATTATTATTATTATTAGTGGTAGAATTGGGAGAATTATTCTTATATTTCAGTATTACTAGTGTCACTATTACACCACTATATTTGCCAGTATTGTTACATTATTATTATAATTATTCTAATTACTGCCATCATTATTGTTTCTTATCCCTTCTTCATAATCAGTGTCTTTCTTATCATCTTAAATAACATACGCAAAAACTAATGTTATTGTTATCATTGTTATACTGTTATCGTTGTCTTTTTCAGGAATTATGTGATATAAAAATCAATGTTAACTATATATTGATAACGACGATAGATAACATTGATAAAACGTCTACAATGCGTATGATTGCAACGTATATCGTAATGACAACGATAAGAGTAATAATAAGGATCAATATTATCAAATGACATTAGAATTGGTATCAGTAATTATCACGGCTATTGTCATGATGATGTGATGAAGATTCCTGCTGTGGAAATGATACCCAAATCATAATACTAATAACAGTTGTCATACCATTAACCGTACTCATTGTGAAAAATGCAGAAAAGGTATGAATGAGAATGAATATCTCTTGTATTGTGGAGACACAGATTGTCATACCAGTAATAGCAATAATTACACATCGGCACTGATAATAACAAAATCATCCATACTCCTGCCATTTTCACCTTCAACAAATTATTTCCATAAAACCCATATCTTGAGGAAGCTTATGGCACTGCACCATTGTACGCGTGCGAATTATAGTATTATTTCACCAAAAAAGGCCAGCATCAGCCGTAAGAGTTGTAGAGAGATATAAACATTAAGAGGGAAATAATGTAATCAATTAGTGTGCAAATTTTATATATATAAAAAAAATCTCTGAATGACCCAGAGCAATTTTGAAAGATACAAGGAGAACCGGGTATTAATCCGAAACGAAATATAAAGGAATAAGCTAGTTTGGATAGATTGATACGTGAATTGCTTATGTTAAGTTAGAGTTAGTTCAGGTAGATTAGACTGAGAGGGCCACGGTCTCCTTATTGCAGATCGTGTGTGTGTGTGCAGAGGGAGAAAGAGGCAAAGAGGGGAAGAGAGGGGGATAGGAAGAGACAGTGGGAGGAAGGAACAAAATGAAAGAGAGAGAGAGAGAGAGACAGACAGACAGAGACAGACAGACTGAGACAGACAGTGGGAGGAAGGAACAACATGAAATATAGAGAGAGAGAGAGACAGACAGACAGAGACAGAGACAGAGAGTGAGAGCGTGAGACAGAGGCAAAGAGGGGAAGAGAGGGAGACAGAGACAGCCAGTGGGAGGAAGGGCTAAAATGAGAGAGAGAGGGAGGAAAGGACAAAAGGAGATAGATAGATAGAAGCTATAGACTGAAAGAATGGGATCAAGACAAGCATAGACTAGTCCACCACCTAACACACTTCTTTCTCTTGGATTAAGCAAGTCACTCCAGTAGCCTGGAAAGTCGCATCATAGCTGGCTCTTCTATGAACGGATTGGGTCTGCGTGCTTCGGAAAATCTGCTGTACGGAAGGTCTAGGTAAGGGATAGCCACTGTATCATTCCTCACTGCAGTTTATAATATATTCGATTTATTTTTCAATTTTGGAAAGTGTTGATTTTATGGACATTGGGCTTTAGTTTCCGCAATAAAAATCGCTGTTGGCGGTCATAACGATGATTAGATTATTTTGTTATGGCTGACATCACTATCATTATTTTTTATTAGCATTATGATTATTACAATCATTTCTGTTATCATCATCATGGCCATCATCACCAATAACAACAATAGCAGCAGCACTGTTATCATTATCACCATTATCATTATCAGTATTGTCATATTCACCATCATCATTATCATTATATGAATCATCATAGTCATCATCATCATTATGATTATCATTATTGTTGTTACTGTCGCTATTTTCTGATGACTGTCATTATTATTAGTAGTAGTATCATCTTTATCATTATCATTATCATCGTTATAATTAACATCATTATTACCATTCAGTTTAATGTGTCATCACTTCTGCTGTTGTTACTGTAGTTGTCGCACCATCATAACTATGATTACTCTTATCATATCATTGCCATTTTACCAATAAAAAATATGATAACTGATACGTCTCTTACGCTGTGGAGATAATCATTCTCACATCTACATTTTTCTGCCATTAGTATTGCATCTTTACTTCATTTATCGACATTATCACCATTGCCATTATCGTAACACCTACTGCCATTCAGAAAAAGAAATTAAAAAAAGAGAAGCATTAGAAAGTCTGAAAATACATCCATTCGTCGCGTGTAAATTGAGTAAAAGAAAATTAATTTGTTTAGTGGTGAAAGACTGATATCGAAGATGGTCGCTTGGTCTACATTTGGCTGTTATTTTAGAGAAGGAGTCGTCATAAGCGTAGGAGGAAGGAAAATGGAGAAAGATATGAAGAAGGGGAGAGGAAAAGTGAGTAAAGGAGAGGGAAGAGGAAGACATGGAGGGAAGGAAAGAGGGAGGGAGAACCAGAGAGAGAGAGAGAGAGAGAGAGAGAGAGAGAGAGAGAGAGAGAGAGAGAGAGAGAGAGAGAGAGAGAGAGAGAGAGAGAGAGAGAGAGAGAGAGAGAGCAACCGAAATCCCGTCCCTGGTGACAGTTCCAAGCCTTCCCTTATGTAATGCAGACCAACCCCCCCTCCCCCCCCTTCGGTCACGAGAGGTCGAGGGACTGCATACTGATGCCCTCCCCCTCACCTCCGGTACCCCCCCCCCCTGGTGTGAGGCATTGGCATCAAATTACGAGAACGGTAATTATCACGGGTTGCAGCCACGTCCCGAGACCCGTAACAACATCCGAAGTCTTTCATATGTATATATTTTTGTCTAATGGCTGCTTTTACCTGCACGTTGGTCCTCAATATGCATCATAATACGGTAATTGCAATATACGATGCGCGGTGTTTTATGCAAGATGATAATAGATATGTATTGCATCTCGCAACCTAAATTCAGGATATAAGAGACAGACGGACATGCCATAAATAACAGAACTGGTTATTAGCCAGATTGTTCTCCGATCCGGGGACTGTCCGTCTGTCTCGTGCTCCCGTAACTATTCATTCATGTGCGTTAACTACCCATTACCTCCCTTGTTGTGCATTCCTCCCCGGCGACCTTCTCGTCGGCTGCGGCGGAGGCGAGGGGCCTATGCAGAACCTATTGATCTCTTTTTTCTTT
>NW_027218129.1:5000-7500 GCF_042767895.1 Penaeus vannamei | reverse complement strand
TTTTTTCACGATAATGATACTGCTACCAATACTATTAAAATGATAAAAATAATCATAATAATAACAATAGGAGTAAGAATGAATAAAAATGATAATGATGATAATATTTTTAATAATTATTTTCATCATTATTATTATTATTATCATTACGGTCACTGTGCACCTCATTATCGGGCAACATAAGACCACAGCCCCGACAGGTAGGATTCAGGCCTGGCCAAGGTGTGCTATGTATAATTATCCGTTCCCCCCTCTCTCTCTCTCTCCCTCTCCCTCTCCCTCTCCCTCTCCCTCTCCCTCTCCCTCTCTCTCTCTCTCTCTCTTCCATCCCTCCCCCCCTCTCTCTCTTTCTGTGTTTTGTATTCCTCTTATATTGATGGTGATAATAGTAATAATAATGACAATGAAAATGATAATTATGATGATTATTACTATTGGAATTATCATTGTTATCATTATTATCATCATCTTTGTTGTATTATTATTTTCATTGTTGATTTTATTATTATTATTGTTTTGTTATCAATATGAGTGCTATAGTGATTATCATCATCAATAGCTACACTGTTATAATTACGAAACGCGCGTACCAATATCTTATAATAAAGAAGGCTTCATTATCCTTATTCTTTATTCCTCTTTTTGCCCTTTTCTCCGAACTTCGAACTTCATCGTGCAGCGAAACCCTCCCCGGCGCCTGAGTTCCCTACATCCCCCGAAGGAATTATAATATAAAATATGAATGAGAATAATTCACGATAATTGGTTATTACTCTAGGTGGCATAAATGACCGTGTAGAATTAGAGTTACTGATTCGGTGATAGATTGCTGGTTAAGTGAATTGATGTCCGCTAATTATATACATTGCGTGGCAGAGGTCGGGCAAAATAAATTGGTTAAATATATAGACGAGTTTCATTCTTGCCGAAGATAGAAGAGGAATGTAGGCTTAGGTACACATGTATGAAATATGGACTGCTGTTTTGATCGAAATAGATAATCTACCTAATATTTCTTGCTTATATCTAAGGAGGACATGATATCAGCAAATGAACTTTGTAATTACGAGTTAAAAGAGGGAAGGTCAGCTGCATAGTGTAGGTGGATGTGGATGTTCTGTTTTAAAATGCTCAGAGCTATATTTTAGATTGTATGTGTATATGGAGTATGTGCGTGAAAGGGGGTAGGTGTGTGTGTATGTATGCGCGTGAGTGTTGCGTTTAATGTGCGTGTGTTGTGCTTGTGTTTGTGTGATGTGGTTTATGTGTCTGGTTCCATCTTTGTGTGTTAGTGTGTGTGTGCGTGTGTGTTGTGCTTGTGTGTGTGATGTGGTTTGTGATTTTTTTTTGTGTGTGTGCGTGTGCTTGTATGCCCCCCCCACACACACACACCGGAGCGCCCGTGAGCCGCCGGGAGACCCGAGGGCGAGCCTCCGCGCCCGCCGCGTGCGCCCGCGTCCCCCTCCAGCGCCAGCTCCTCCAACGCACAATTATCACCGAGAGATTTATTGTTCACGAATTTCAACAACCATACAAATTACACGTGTATTTTTCCCGGCGCCGGCTACGTTTGTATTCACCGGCCGTGAAATACGTCCCGAGAAATGTTCCTGAGAACTTGCTTAAATCAAGATGATCGTTCTAAAATCTCGCAAAAATCATCATTAAAGCCCCCGATGAACAAAAGATCTAAAGCCATTCAGCCAAAAATTGGCAACCCACAATTTTCACACCAGAATTTATTTGACAAGAATCTTTTGTTCGCTTTCTCAGATGCCATGATAGCGTCTGGCAGGATCTGGCTGTGGTATAATTACTTCATATTACCTTCCCCGGCCCGCTACGAGTGGCCGATAACGCCTGATAACGTTCGCTCACCTGCAAGAATCGCCTCCACTGATACCTGGTACCTTACCTTATACCTGGGAGCGCCTTCCATTAGTCATCGACTTGCTGTTGCCGCCTGATGCCTGGGATAAGCACCGAAGCCCCGATAAGATATCCTCTGACACCTTACTTGGCGTCTCGGAATCCTGTTGATATCTTGAAGCTTAAGTCTTATCGCCGTCATTGCTACTGCCTGTCGCTGGCTGCTACTGACTGGAGCGCCGGATCGTGCAACTTCTCTCGGGTATTTCCGTCTCTTGATTAATGGTCTTGGTATCTGGCTTCGTGAACCTTGGAAGTGTGTTGTCAGTGGAGGTGAATCTGGGAGAGCTTAGGGGAGTGCTTGTTGTGGCTAACGTTTTCAAATACAATGTGTTAAAAACCTTCACAGGCATCAAACAGTCTTGGTGGATTTGAAGCATATTGATAAAAAGAAATAGGGAACTCTTGATTGATTTTAGACGGGTTATATAAACCTCAATAGCAATTAAATTTTAAATACTTTGATATTATACACCCCCTTCCAATATTCGACCTTAACTTGACAGAAAAACCCATAACCTTGAGGTGTTCTAAGTGTTCTAATCTTGTAAAACGTCCAATCAGGAGATTA
>NW_027218128.1:5000-10000 GCF_042767895.1 Penaeus vannamei | reverse complement strand
ATATATATATATATATATATATATATATATATATATATATATATATATATATATATATATATATATATATATATATATATATATATATATATATATATATATATATATATATATATATATATATATATATATATATATATATATATATATATATATATATATATATATATATATATATATATATATATATATATATATATATATATATATATATATATATATATATATATATATATATATATATATATATATATATATATATATATATATATATATATATATATATATATATATATATATATATATATATATATATATATATATATATATATATATATATATATATATATATATATATATATATATATATATATATATATATATATATATATATATATATATATATATATATATATATATATATATATATATATATATATATATATATATATATATATATATATATATATATATATATATATATATATATATATATATATATATATATATATATATATATATATATATATATATATATATATATATATATATATATATATATATATATATATATATATATATATATATATATATATATATATATATATATATATATATATATATATATATATATATATATATATATATATATATATATATATATATATATATATATATATATATATATATATATATATATATATATATATATATATATATATATATATATATATATATATATATATATATATATATATATATATATATATATATATATATATATATATATATATATATATATATATATATATATATATATATATATATATATATATATATATATATATATATATATATATATATATATATATATATATATATATATATATATATATATATATATATATATATATATATATATATATATATATATATATATATATATATATATATATATATATATATATATATATATATATATATATATATATATATATATATATATATATATATATATATATATATATATATATATATATATATATATATATATATATATATATATATATATATATATATATATATATATATATATATATATATATATATATATATATATATATATATATATATATATATATATATATATATATATATATATATATATATATATATATATATATATATATATATATATATATATATATATATATATATATATATATATATATATATATATATATATATATATATATATATATATATATATATATATATATATATATATATATATATATATATATATATATATATATATATATATATATATATATATATATATATATATATATATATATATATATATATATATATATATATATATATATATATATATATATATATATATATATATATATATATATATATATATATATATATATATATATATATATATATATATATATATATATAAATATATATATATATATATATATATATATATATATATATATATATATATATATATATATATATATATATATATATATATATATATATATATATGTATATATATATATATATATATATATATATATATATATATATACATATATATATATATATATATATATATATATATATATATATATATATATATTTATATGTATATATATATGTATATATATTTAAAAAAATATATATATATATATATATATATATATATATATATATATATATATATATATATATGTATATATATATATATATATATATATATATATATATATATATATATATGTATATATTTTTTTAAATATATATACATATATATATACATATATATATATATATGTATATACATATATACATTACATATGTATGTATATATATATATATATATATATATATATATATATGTATATATATATGTATATATATATATATATATATATATATATATATATATATATATATATATATATATATATATATATATATATATATATATACATATCATCATCATCATCATCATCAGCCTGAGTCAATCCACTGCAGGACGTAGGCCTCTCCCATTCTTTTCCAGGTTTCCCTGTCTTGCATGTTTGTTTCCAGTCTTGGCCCCCAAATTTCGCTATTTCGTCGCGCCATCGCGTCATTGGTCTGGCTCTTGGCCTCCTTAAGTTATTTATAGTCCAGTCTGTTACTTTCTTTGTCCATCTGTCGTCTTGTCTCCGACATACATGCCCTGCCCATTGCCATTTCTTCTTTTTAATGCTCTTGAGTATATCTTCTACCTTCGTCTGTTCTCTGATCCACGTCGCCCTCTTCCGATCTCTCAGGCTAATTCCTATCATCGATCTTTCCATCCCTCTCTGGGCGCTTATTAGTTTCCTCTCCAGTAACCTGGTTGTAGTCCATGTTTCTGACCCATAGGTCATAACTGGGAGGACGCATTGATTAAAGACTTTTCTTTTTAAGCACAATGGCAAGGAACCTCTTAGTGTGCTACTGTGCCTGCCGAAGGCACTCCAGCCTAGACTGATTCGTCGCTTTATTTCCTGTTCACTTGATGTGCCTGTCTGCACGAGTTGTCCTAGGTATATATACCTGTCTACTACCTCTAGTGCTTCGCCTTGTACATGTATTTGTTTGAGTGGGACTCTGCTGTTGAACATAACCTTAGTCTTTTTCTTGTTCATCTTAAGTCCGACTTTTAGGCTTTCTCTATTCAGATCGTTTATTAATTGCTGCAGTTCATCAGCTGATTCACTAAGGAGAACAATGTCGTCTGCAAATCTTAGGGTGTTTAAGTGTTCGTCTCCTATTTTGATACCCTTCCCTTCCCATTCTAGTTTCTTGAATATTTCCTCGAGGCAGGCTGTAAACAGCTTTGGTGAGATGGTGTCGCCCTGTCTAACGCCTTTTTTAATTGGTATTTTATCGGTTTCTGTGTGGAGTTTGATGGTTGCTGTCCCATCTTTGTATATATCTTCCAATATATTACAATATACCTCCTCAACTCCCTGTTGTTGAATAGCACCTAATACTGCTGGTATTTGTACAGAGTCAAATGCCTTTTCATAATCGATGAATGCCATACACAGGGGTTTCCTATATTCGTTTACTTTTTCTCTTATTTGGGTGAGCGTGTGGATGTGATCTGTTGTTGAGAATCCGCTGCGGAAGCCTGCCTGTTCTCTAGGCTGGCTGGAATCCAGACTGTCAGAGATGCGAGCTGTAATGACTTTCGTGAACAGTTTGTAAGTAACCGAAAGGAGGCTTATGGGTCGGTAATTTTTTAAATCCTTTTTATCGCCTTTTTTGTGTAACAAGATAATTGTTGCATTTTTCCAGGCTTTCGGAGTTTTTCCGCTGAGAAGACATTTGTTAAAAAGATTGGCTAGTTTCACTGTTGCGATGTCTCCTGCATCTAATATGAGGTCTATACTAATTCCGTCTTCGCCTGGTGTTTTCCCTCTCTTCATGCCTTTAAGTGCCCCTTTTATTTCTTCTTTTGAGATATTAGGTACGTCGCTAGTTACCGCGTTTGCTTCTATTTGTGGCTGTTCATTTGAGTTGTATAGATCCCTGTAAAAGTCTTCCACTACTTTGATGATTTCATTCTTGTTATGTGTTACTTCTCCGTCTGGTTTCTTAATTGCATACATTTGATTTCTCCCTATTCCTAGTCTTCTTTTAGCTGCTTTCATGCTGGTACCTGAAATCACTGCTTCATTTATTATTTGAGTATTGAATTTCCGTACATCTTCCCTCTTCTTTTTATTTATGGTCTTTGTTAGTTCAACCAATTCTATCTTGTCCCTATTTGACGATACTTTCATGTCTCTACGTTTTTGCATAAGCTGTTTAGTTTCTACCGAGAGCTTGCTGGAGCTTCGATTGTCGTTCTTTCCGCCTATTTCAAGTGCAGCTTCTTTTATTATGTCATTGAACTGTTTATTGATTTGGTCGATGTTGAGATCTTCGTCGCGGAGGAGTGAATATCTGTTTTGGATGTTTAGGCTAAATTCTGTTGCTCTGATCCTCAAGTTAGCCAAGTTTGGCTGTGGTTTACTCATTAGTTTGTTCCTTTCCCTTCTGAGATGTATTTTAATTTCGCCTCTCACCATTCTATGGTCGCTGCCTACATTTACTTTATTTATAACCTCTACATTTTTTATTATATCGCGCCTATTTGAAATTATGAAGTCAATTTCGTTTTTGACGTCAGAAGGCGACTTCCATGTCCACTTCCGTTCTAGTCTTTTTTCGAAGAATGTATTCATGATACTGAGTGATCGAGCCTCCGCAAATTCGACTAGCATTTGTCCCCTCTCGTTCCTAGTGCCTATTCCATGGTTCCCTACTGCGGTTTCGCCCTCTGTCTTTTTACCTATTTTGGCATTAAAATCCCCCATAATTATTGTGAAATGGGATTTTGTTCTCTCGCTGGCTAAGTGAACATCTTCATAGAAGCTCTCTATTTCTTCATCACTGTGGCTGCAGGTTGGAGCATAGACTTGAATGATTTTTAAGTTGTACCTAGTGTTTAGTTTTATTGTTACAGAAGCCACTCTTTCGCTGACACTATAGAATTCTACAATGTTCTTTTCTAAGCGTTTGTGTATTAAGAATCCTACCCCTAATTCCTGTTTGCTACCCAGAGGTTTTCCTCTCCAATAGAGCACGTGTCCCTCATTTAATAACTTCTGCTCTTCACCTAGTCTTCTAACTTCGCAGAGTCCTACTACATCCCATTTAATGGAAGAGAGTTCCTCTAGTAAAGCTAGTAAGTCGGATTCAGTTCTCATGGTCCTTATATTGTATGTGCAAAGGTTCATCAACGTGGGGCGGCCTGTCTTTACCCGGATATTTTTAGCACCCCCTGCTCCGGAGCGATCCAGATCGCCGCCGTAACCAGGGGCTCCTTCGCCTCCGGGGAATGGGGGCCATGGCTGGATGCGTTTGTTCATGGAGGTGGACAGCCGATTTACCTC
>NW_027218127.1:12500-14946 GCF_042767895.1 Penaeus vannamei | reverse complement strand
GATAGATAGATAGATAGATAGATAGATAGATAGATAGATAGATAGATAGATAGATAGATAAGTAGATAAACTAATAAATCTCTTCCTAATCGTTTCCTCTATATCAAGGACATACTTCGACTTCAAATTATAACTACTGTTGCTCACGTCATACATAATCATACTGCTCGGCTCTAAGAAACACAAAGAAAACCTCTCCCAAAGGAAAACTCAAAACTCACGACCCTCCGAACAATACAGTAGATGCTGAGACGCCCAAATCCTCGAGAACCTTCATAAATTCAAAGTCCATTTCACGCTCAAATATTCTCCGCTAACATGGAGGAGGAGTAGCTGCGGTAACACCTCTGATCTTGCTGTTCAGTGTGTAAGAACGTATCTAAAAGCAGCACCGGGACGATCACTTAAGATGCAAGACTTATAGCCACGTTTATGTACAAAGTTCAACTCCTTCGATGTCACTTTCTACAGTCAAGGAAAAAGGCCATAGCTAAGGAGACACCACCAGAACCAAATGTATGTATATATATATATATACATATATATATATATATATATATATATATATATATATATATATATATATATATATATATATACATATATATATATATATATATATATATATATATATATATATATATATATATATATATATATATATATATATATATATATATATATATTGTATATACATAAAAAAAAAGAAAAAGAAAAAAAGAAAAAAAAAGAATATATATATATATATATATAATATATATATATGTATATATTATATATATATATGTATATATATATATTCATATATATATATATTATGTATATATATCTATACATATATATATATATATATATATATATATATATATAATATATTTATATATATATATATATATGTATATATATATATATATATATATATATATATATATATATATATATATAAACATATATATATAATACATAAAGAAAGAAAAAAAAAAAAAGAAAATTAAAAGAATATATATTATATATATATACATATATATATATATATATATATATATATATATATATATATATATATATATATATATATATATATATCTATATATATATATAGAGAGAGAGAGAGAGAGAGAGAGAGAGAGAGAGAGAGAGAGAGAGAGAGAGAGAGAGAGAGAGAGAGAGAGAGAGAGAGAGAGAGATTTTAGATTTTAGATTTTAGTTTTAATTCCATTTGTTACAATGGATATTCTTTGCTGTGACATACTGTCTGTTTTAAAGAGAGAGATAGAGAGAGAGAAAGAGAGAGAGAGAAGCTGAACTTAAGCTTATGCATAAAAAGCAAAGCATTATGTTTAATCTATCTGTGTTTCCCACCTTGCTTTCTGTCATTTCATCAAAATCTCATGTGTTTTCTTTTTCTATGACTCTTTCAACACATTTCCTTTCCTTTCTGTTTCCAATCTTTATTCGCCAGGCTCTCTTCCTCTCCGAGTCGACATCTCGTCTTTCTCATCGAACAAAAAAAAAAAAAAAAAAAGAGAAAAAAAAAACAGAAAAAAGATAAAAGATAAAAAGGAAAAGAAAAAGAACAAACAAACAAACAAACAAAAAGCGTCTCCTTGTCTCTCCATTTATTCACACTTTGTGCCATTACATTATTCTCAACATCACTACTCTGATTGCCATTATGGTGTTTTTATGATTGCCCGATTCATTATCCTTATCACCGCTATCTAAACTTTTGTTGTCGGACTTGGCTACCTCCATTCCCAAGGGGTTGCCGGTTCTGAGTATGTCGTTAAGAAACTTTTTTTTTTTCTTTTTTTTTTTTGGTATGGGTGGGTAAGGGTGGGGGTGGTGGAGGAGGAGGGGGGGGGAGTTGATTCACGGAGTTTTGTACTGAATATTATTTCTATACAATGCGAAAATTAACAACCTTAAGGAAAATCATATATGTTCTATTTTTTTCTGACTATTAAAATCCCATCAAAGATATCGATCAATCATTACAGATTCATTCCTGTCCAGCAAATGCCCCCTCCCCCCTACTCCGAACCACACCCCTCTCCCCCTCCCAACCCCCCCACCCAACCACCCCTTTCCCCCCTCCCAACTAACCCTCCCACCCCCCACCCAAACACCTCCTCTTTCCCCCTCCCTCCCCTCTCTTAACCCCCCCCCCCCTTCCTCCCCCCTCCCAACCACTCCCTCCCTCCCTCTCAACCACCCCCTCCCCCCCACCCAACCCTCTCCCCCCCCCCCTCTCAACCACCCCTCCCTCCCACTCCCTCCCACACCATCGACCTAGCGTGACCGTTTATGCTTTCTTAATCGCATCCTTGGTGAATGTGGGCTGGCGAATCACTCCCCAAAAGAAATGATTTTTCTTCACCTTCCCGGATCTTCACGTCTTGACCTCCTGGCCTCCTGGGTATTAAAAGACTGTGACTTCAGAGGT
>NW_027218126.1:12500-14942 GCF_042767895.1 Penaeus vannamei | reverse complement strand
CATATTGGCCACACTCGCCTAACACATGCCTATCTGATGTCACGCTCAGACCTGCCCCTATGTCCTCTATGTAACATCCTTCTTTCAGTCCCACACATTCTCTTGTCCTGTCCACGCTTTAATACAGCAAGTACCTCTGCTTTTCCACACCTATCCTCCCTTCACTGACCTCCCAACATATCAGACATCCTTACAGAATCTCACAGCTTCTGCCTCGACAACCTGTTCTCCTTCCTCAGACACATAAATATCCCTCACTTGATCTAACTCCCTTACCTAAACCACCATAATCTTTTCCCTCATCTTCAACCTCTCAACACTATTCTAGATAGTTGACACATAACAACTATCACCTGACATCCCCCTTTACTATACTTTCCTATGGTGCTATATGACCTTAGATGTCTAGCACATTTATCTTAACCATTAACCATTAACCATTCTCTTCTACATCCCTTTCTTCTGTCCACATCTTAAGGTGCTGAAAGGATAAAAGGCTGACCTTGTATCAGTCTTGAATAGCCTTTGTACTTTTATGCTCTTCCCTCTTGACTGTTTTCATTACCATACTAACATAGTGCTCTCTGCAGCCTTTGTATTAACATTTTGTTCTAATTGTTAATTAATTTTTTGTCTTTTTGGCACAATACTTTTTCATAATGCTGTATGACCTCTTCTTACCTGGAGGATTCGCCCCCAAGCCTTGCCCTATTTTTATATTTTGTATATACCGCTGTTGAACTCAGATGTTGATGCAGCAGTTCTGAAATGATGAAAGGATGAAAAGCTGGTTTTGTATTAGTCATGAAGGACCTCCAGGAGCCAATGGCACAGTATTCCCTTGGTTAATTGCCTAGCCCCTTATTTTTTATCCTTATTAGGGGTATTAAGGCTTGCCCCTTCATCGACTAGCCTAACTAAATTTGAATTTGTTGGTTTCCTGACCCCTGCCTCTCTTTTGACCACTGAGACTAATTCTCCCTCCTCAATATTTACTGACAACTCTATCCATTGCAAAGCATCCACCCAGGTCATTAGTCAACTTTCAGAATGCACCCCTTCCTCTCCCATAATTCTCCACTTCATCTCCTACTGCTCAGTTGTCTGCATTGTCTACCCCCTCCCCTGTTATTACTACTCATCTGCATTGTCCTCCTCCCCATAGTACTACCCCACTCCACACCACCCCATCTTCCTGCCCTGCTTCTCCTACTACCACCTCTACAATCTTTTTGAGTACCCAGCCATGTGGAATCGATTCTTTGTGGTTCCCCCAACAGCCTGTTACTCAGAGAAGCTCATGCACTGATCTCACTGGAAAACCTATTCCTACCAAGCCTCACTCCTCACTCGTACTGGAATTATCCAACTGCTTGTCATATCTACAGCAATAACTGATCAGACTGTAAAAACAAACAATTTACCTGTCTAATTGATTATGATGTAGTACAGTACAGTGCTACACTATTCCTCCCAGAGGCCATCATAAGTCCACTATTATTGCCAATATTAGCTTCCTTAGACATGACCTCCTCCAAGAAGTTTATATTGGTGGAGTGTCCTGCCATATCCGACCATATGAACCTCTTCTTTGTCAATGTTAGAAATGTTGGCATTTTGGCCACCCAGCCAAACAGTTTCACCACTGCCTGCTGCCTTCTGTGTGCCCAACCTGGTCATGACTGATTTCATATTGCTCTGGTCAGTCATGTATGTGTGCCAATTGTGGTAGTTCCCATAATGTCTGTCATAGGAGCTGCCCTACCTATAAGCTCAAATCTGAGGTAAAAGTTGTAAGATTCAAGGGAGGTCTCACTCTATGTGAGGCCAGACAGGAAGCACACAGATGAAGTTTTTCTTTCTACCTATTCCAAAACTATCCTTCACTCTGCTCCCTTCCCATTTTCTCATGTTATCTCAACATCAGTATCTCTTCCCTCTACCCAGAATCATCCTACCTCTCTCCCAGTCAAATTCCTTTTCCAGTCTAAATTCATATACTCTAATCTGTAACTCTTCCCCGATGCCTACCCCTCCACCTGACTTTACCTGTTGCACCAGGAAACAACCTAAATATTCCACTTCATCTTCTACCACATTCCGTCCTACACCCTCTTCCTCTGCTCCTCGGGCATATATCCCCCCTCCTCCCCCTCACAAAAGAACCTTTGTTCCTCAGACCTCCCCACCCAACTCCCCTCCAGAAACCCTTGAAGGTATCCAAAACATAAATGGGACCCAAGAGAATACTCTGCTCCCTCATCCACTCTCCAATCCCTCTATTTCCATTCCCTCTACATTCAACGTATTTGCCAATCTCCATTCTTCATCAGCCTGTATTACTTGATTGTTTCAGAAAGGCTCTTCGACAGTTTTCCCTAAATAATATTCCTATTCCTTCCCCAACTACAGGTACACTCATGTCATCCAATCAGCCTATTC
>NW_027218126.1:0-2500 GCF_042767895.1 Penaeus vannamei | reverse complement strand
ATCTCAATCTAGCAACAAAATTTTCTGATTGCTGTTCGCAGCAAAATCCTCACTCTATGAAATTTGAATTCTAACAGCTGAATTCTAACAATTGGAGCCTAAAAAGAAAAGAGAAAAAACTTTCCTCATTAAAAATGATAAAAAAGGCAAAAAGTATAACTTTAAGAACTTTGACTCATAAAATGTTCTGTCAAAGCAGCTTTTCATTATACTATTTTTTATGACAAAGATACCTGACCATGAATCATATAAAATGAAAAGTAAACAAGAAGATAACTCATCACAAAATGTTCAAGCTGAGATGATATTCAAGCCTGTAATTATAATGTGAATAATAAAATGAGTTATTAAAATGACATGATGATGACAATAATAAAAATAATGATAATCATAATAATAATAATAAATATGAACTACAACAATCACCACCACAATAATAATAGCAAATTTAATGATAATAATAATAATAATAGTTACCATTTCTATTATCATTACTTTTATCAATCATTACTGCTATTTTTATCATCCTTATAATAACATCTTCAGAAATAATAATAATAATAATAATAATAAATGATAATAATAAAATAATAATAATAATAATAATAATAATAATAATAATAATAACAAAATAATGATAATTATAAAAATAATAATAATCAGATATGTACATAATAAGTGATCAACCAGGTATAAAGGCTATTACTTGATAGCTGATTAAGCAAATATAGATTTTCAAAATTACATTTACATACCCTAGAAATGATAAAGCAATAATCAATAACAGGCTAGAAAAAAAGAGAGTAAAACAATGCATACAAGAAATTTCCATCCAAGTTATAAAGAGGAAGAAAAATGGGGAAAGAACGAAAAAGAACGACTACACTCCAGTTGTGGTAGTAAGAGATGAAAGGCAGATGCATATCCTTAAAGCTTATCTTGTGCAAATGTGACTGTGGCTATTACACATTTTCCATAACACATGCATTCTGGCAGTAGCAAAGAAGGGACATTATACCTAACCAAAAAACAAAACAAAAAGAATCTAACACCTAGCAGTACATTCAACAGTTGTAACTGCATTCGGAAGAAGCAAATATACACCTTCACTATGAATTCTTTATACTTTCTGAATGGAATACAGGAATTCTGAAGTTAATAACTACTGTTTTATATGTTTATCTATCAGAGACTGCATTAGTCATTCTCCCCAAAAAAATTGACTGATTTTCTTCTCAATAGATTTAGCTGAATTATTTTTAAAGATATCAGATTTTTAGACTTCTTCTCCATACTAAAGCAATTTTTGATAACCATTCACTCAGTCTTTCATTCATGCATTCATGAACTTCTATGTTCAAAGCTCTGTTAAACATCATGAAGTGCATATCAAATAATAAGGCTAATATTCAAGTACCTTCCTAGAATAAAATATTTTGAAATTTATTTACAAAAGATGCACTGACAGAAGGTATGTACATTCCAGTCTGACAGCATTTCTCTAAGTAATATCTTAAGAAAAGACAAACAGCACAGTAAAGGATTTCCTGCTAATTCTTTCACAAAGAATCAATGCATAATATGAAAGAGGAAGAAGAACATTATGCAATAAATCTTTTCTAACACTGATAAATAATTTTCATACAAAAGAAAATTTAAAATACAAGGATTTTTGAAAATAGGATAATAATATTCTGTTTTAAATGAAACATCAGACCTTGTCTGGCACAGTCATTTCACCTCTAGTCTTTTCTTCTTGAGAGAGAGGAATCATTATTAAAAAAATAATTTGAGTGTTATTTCTCCACCTTTTTCCTCTGCTCTAGTTTTTCATTTTTCTGGTTCACTCATCACTTTAGCATCATCCTTTGCAGCTCTCCCTCCTGTCCAGGTAATAAGGCATCTAGACAGTGTGATGCACTGGGAGCAGAGGTCTTCTTCTCAAGTACCTGAGTGCACAAACTACGTGTACATTTCAATATAGAAGTTGCGTTCGCATTCAGCCTCTGAACCAAATCAGGTGATGAATCCCTTTGTTGATTTCTGAAGCATGGATTACTGTTCATGCTTCGATAGAGTTTGAGAAGATTAGGAGGAATTTACATCTTAGAATTTAAAGAAACGGCAATGTAAATAGACCAATGAGTCATATTTTCTATTATGCTGAACTTCCTCAAACGAGACTACCGAAAGTATTCAGGAGTTGATCTTCTATTGAGGGATCCAAGTGCCTGACGAAAAAAAGTTTGAACTCTTTTTTTTATCATTATGTGCTGTTAAAATGAACAGCCTTCATGGGACTACAACATGTCAAGCATCAGAAACTTTCCTTCATAACAATTCACATCAAGGGAATACCTGATAACACAGGTATTTTAAGAAATATCCTTCAGAGCGAAAATTTCATTAGCACAGCATAAAATCCCTTTCAGTTGATGGTATTCATATGTGGTGGATGCACATGAAAATTTGCTGTGTGTGTATGTGTGTGTGTGTGTGT
>NW_027218125.1:12500-14940 GCF_042767895.1 Penaeus vannamei | reverse complement strand
TAAGAAAAAAATTTTTAATAATATAATAATGATAAAATAATAATAAAATAAATAAAAAATAAAAATAATAATAATAAATAATAATAATAATAATAATAATAATAATAATAATAATAATGATAATAATAATAATAATAATAATAATAATAATAATAATAATGATAATAATAATAATAATAATAATAATAATAATAATAATAATAATAATAATAATAATAATAATAATAATAATAATAATAATAATAATAATAATAATAACAATAATAATAATAATGATAACAGCAATTATAGATACTGATAACAATTACAATAATAACAGTAACGACAATAATGATAATAATGACGACAATGATAATAATAATAACAATAATGATGATACTAATAGTAATAATACTGATGATAATAATAATGATAAAAATGATAACAACAACAATAATGACAACAATAATATTAATAATGCTGCTGATAATAATAACTACAATGATATTAACAGATATGATAATGATGAAAATAATGATAATGAAATGATGATAATAATATTGATATTGCTAACAATAATGATAATGATCATAATGAAAATAATAATGATAATGATAATAATAATAATGATAATATTAGTAATACTAATAATAGTGATGATAGTAATAATAATAGTAATGATGGAAATAATGATGTAAATGATAATCATAATAGTAGAAATGGTAATTATAATGATAATAATAATAATAGTAATAGTAATAACAATAATGATAATAATGATGATAATAATAATGATAATAATGATAATGATAATGATAATGATAATAATGTTAATAATAGTAATAATAATAATAATAATAATAATGATAATAATACTACTACTACTACTACTACTAATAATAATAACAATAATAATAATAATAATAATGATAATAATAATAATAATAATGACATTGATAATGATAATAATAATGATAATGATAATAGCAGTGATAGGAATAATAACAACAATAATAACAAATAATAATGATTATGAAAATAATGATAATATTGATAATGATGATGATAATGACGATAATGATAACAATAATAACAGAAAAAATAATGATAATAATAATAATGATAATAATAATGATAATAATAATAATGATGATAATAACAATGATGATAATAATGATAGTAATAATAATGATACTAATAATGATGATGATGGTAATGACAGTGATGATAATGATAACAATATGAATATCACTATTATAACAACAGCAATAGCAATAATGATGGCAAGATGAGAGAAGAGAGAATTATTCCCCCACACCTATTCCTCCTTTTATCACTCTTAATTTCCTGCGTTTTCTTTATCTCCTTTCCATTATTTCGTCTCTTTCAATATAGTTTTAATTTTATTATTATTTCTTTTTTGTCTTTTTGTTTTCAATCTCTTTCTTTCTTCATCATCTGTTTCTAATGATCTTATTATCTTTTCGTATATATATGTTTTTTTGTTTTGTTTTGTTTACTTTTCTTCTCTCACCTGCTTCCATTTTCTTCTATTTTCTCCTTCTCATCGTCATCTCTACGCTTTCTCTTCTTTCCATTCTATCTCCAATCTTTTTATGTCTTCTTGCACCATCTTCTTAATTATCTTTGTTGCCTTCTTCCTATTTTCGCACCTCCTTGCTAGGTCTAGGTCCATAATTTTCTTCCTTCCTATCTCTACTATCCTCTCCCCTTTTCCTCTCCCTCCCTCTCGTCACATTTTTTTTATCTCTCATTTTTTTCTTCTCCACTTTCCCCTCCATCCCCTCCTCCCCCTCCCCCACTATCAACCTCCTCTCACTATCTTCTTCCTTTTTATTTCTATCATCCTTTTTTTTCTCTTACTCCTCACTTCCCCTCATCACTTTATTTTTTCTTTCTCTCTTTACCTTCTCTTTTCCCATAAACCCCTCTCTCTCTCACACCTTCCCCCACCCCTTTTATTCCTCACACATCCCCTCCCCTCCCTTCCCTCCATTACCCTCCCTTTCCCCCTCTCTCCCTCCCCTTCCATTCCCCCCTTTTCCCCTTCCCCTCCCCTCCGCTCCTTTCCCCCCTTTTCCTTCACCATCCTTTCCTTCCCCTTCCCCCTCCCTCCCATCCCTTCCCCCCCTCCCTCCCCTCCTTTTCCCCATCCCCATCCCCACCCCCTTCCCTCCTCCCCCCCCTTCCCCCCCTCCCTCTCCCCTCCCCCTTTCCTTCCCCCCTCCCCCCATCCCTCCCTCCCTTCCCCATCTCCTCAAACGCCGTATCCACACACACACCCGCCACAATGTGTATTATACCGACAGGGATTATGCAAATCGCGCTATACTCGGGATATAACGAAGAAGTAGGCAGGAAAGAGCTCGCTTGTCGCCTAAGTTATTTTGTTAAGCCTCAGGGCACCGCTTGCTTTTAAGGTTTTTCAAAATTTCTCCAA
>NW_027218124.1:0-2500 GCF_042767895.1 Penaeus vannamei | reverse complement strand
GGAGATTTGAACCGCATCTTGTTGAAAATCCTTTGGGATCTGCTAACAATAAAGGGGGAAACAACCATGTTGATTTCCCCACCACATCTCAGGCTCCCCTTTGGGCCCAGTCATCTCCGACCCTTGAAGGGCGTTGTGCCGGGATGGGGCAGTGGGCTCCTCAGATCATTATGCCATATTCACAGGATTAACCTGAAAAGGCCCTCGTGAGGGGGGGACTGACAAAACCATTTTGGGCATTTTGGGAAAAAGGGGTGCGGCAAACTTTCCATGTCTTGGAAAAAACCCGAGGGGTATTCTCACAGGAATGTTAATACACAGGCTTTTAAATTACTGAAACACTAAAGAATCTGCAAAAACCTTTTCCCCATAATTCATACAAATAAACAGGGATCAGCCCCGGGTTTTGGGGAACCTGAGCTTGCAGCAAAAGGAAAAAGAGAGCCTGGATTCGTTTTAAAAAATCCATCCAAAAAAAACTACCCCAAACTGCCCGCAAAAAAAATGAAGCAGGTTTAAAAAGGGCCATCGAACAGTGGAACAAATCTCGGGCCCAAAAAACTAACCGTTATGGAGCAAAGACTGGTGGGGTTTAGTCAAACAACAACAGGGCCCCCGACCCCCAAACTGCATTACCATTAAAAACCGATGGGGAAAAGTAGCAACATCTAGTCAGGACAAAACCAAACTTCCTCCTTCTTCTCAGGAAAAATCGAATTCGTAAGACCCACCCTCCTCAGCTTCCATCAATGACAAATCAGAGACTTAAACACTGGTCATTCGTGCTGATGAAGTTAAATATATCTTTTTAAGGAGGTTAATAAACCTTTGGCCCTGACAACGAAAATCCCACATTTTTAAAAAAGTGTGCTGACCACTTAACCCTCTCCCACCTTTTCCCAAAACTGTCCCCAAACACAAAAGGGGCCCCCTATCTAAACACGGGATCCAGTGTAAAAGAAAAGCCAGGCACCCCCAAAAATAAGGGCCCCAACTCATTCCCCTCGATCTAGGCAAAATCTATAAAAAAATTCTGGTGAACAGAATGAAAAGTTTTTTGCGAAACCCCCCTCCAGAAAACAACTTTTGGTTTTAATCAAAAAGATAAACACCCCACCCACTACTTATTAAAATGGAAAAACCCCGTGCTGGCAAAAAAATTTTGGTTTTCCCCGGAATCAGGGCCTTCGACAGAGTATGGCCCGAAGGTTTTTTCAAAAAAAAAACTTTGGCATTGATGGTGACCCCCTAAAGATGATTCGTTATCACAGGAAGAACTCTCCAAAGGGTAAATGGCTACACTTAAGGAACCCCCAATAGTGAAGTGTACCCGGGGCAGCGTCTTGGCCCCTTTGGAACGTTTTTCAATGACATTCTACATCGACCCGAACCCCTGCTTTACGACTGCCTTTTCATTTAAGTGAAAACATGAACGCGCCCACATGAACATAAATAATAAGTTATCCCGATCACTTCGTGGGGCCGACGATGGCAAACCATACCCGATAAAACCCCCGGGCATTTTTTTTTCGACAGTGCACCTAACCCCCATTATTTGATGGGGGAAAAACTCGTCTGGGAAAAATAAACATCTAATTTTGACAAACATGAATTACTAGTCACGTAAAAAATTAAAAAAAAGCTCGTAAACTGGCATGGGACTCGAATCTCCCCCCTCCCCGAACAGGGTTTGTGCTGTACAACTCCCAATTCGATCCCTGATGGGAAAAAAACCCCCCCGGTAGGTGTCCCCCCCCCCCCTCCTTCCCCCTACTCGACAATCGCCAACCCCCCGCCTTGTGGAATTCAAGATGAGGGAAAATGCCCCGGCCCCCGTTTCCGCCCCCCGGGGAAAGGGGGGCGTTTGTGTGTTCTACAAGGTCCCCCAAACGAAAGCCCCACCTCCCCCCTACGACTTGCCCGGGTTCCCCCAACCAAACCCAAAAGGGAAAGCCCCGCCGAATCGTTCACTTCCCTTCGAGAACCGACCTTTTTTCGAACATTTTTCCGAAATACTCCCCAATGTGGAATCAGCTGGTGCGGGACGGATTTGCAGCTTTAACCTCCTCCAACATTCAAAAAAACAGTACACCTTGGGGCCCGGGGTGATTTCGGATAATTTTTTTAAATGTGAAAACTACCTTGATTTTGCTGTTTTTATTTCTATTTTATTTCATGGGCATGCTAAAATAACTTTTGCTTCATCACTAAAGTTTTGGGAAAAAAAAAAATTAGTAATGTATATTTAAACTGTAATAAATTAAAAAAAAAAAAAAAAAAAAAAGAGAGAGAGAGAAGAGAGAGAGAGAGAGAGAGAGAGAAAAAAAGGGAAAGGGGGGAAAAAGAAGAAAAAGAGGAGAGAGAGAGAGAGAGAGAGAAAAAAGAGAGAGAGAGAGAGAGAGAGAGGAAAGAAGAGAGAGAGGGGGAAAGAGAGGGAGAAGAGAGAAGGGAAAAGAGAGAGAGAGGGAAGGGGAAAAGGGGGAAAGAGAGAGAGAAAGAG
>NW_027218123.1:10000-14939 GCF_042767895.1 Penaeus vannamei | reverse complement strand
GGAAAGGGAAAAAAGGGGAAAGGGGAAAAAAAAGAAAGAAAAAGAAAAGGGGAAAAAAAAAAAAAAAAAAAAAAAAAATTTTGATTTTTTTAAATTTTTTATTTTCTAACATTATTTTTAAATTATCTAAAAATTATCTTTAAAATAAAAATAAAAAAATAGATAGAAAAATAGATAGAGAGAAAGAAAAAAAAAATTTTATTGGGAAATTTTTTCGCTATTGTTGTTTATTTTTTATCATTGTTAGTGATCATGGCAATTATCATTATTATAATTATAATATTCGTAATTATAGTCATCATTTTTATATTACTTTTGTTATCATCATCATCATTATGATCATCATCATAATCATCAATGTCATCATCATCTTCATTACTAATACTGCTAACTACTAATTTAAAAATGGCAATCGTATGGATGGATTGATGGATGGATGGATAGATAGATGATGGATAGATAAATAGATGAATGATGGATGAACTCAGATGAATGAATGATAATGATAGATGAATGAATATATAAATAAATAAATAAATAGATAAATAGATGAATAAATAAAGGTAATAAATAAATAAATAGATAGATAGATAGATAGATAAATGGACAGATAGGTAGATAGATAAATAGATAGATGAATAGATAGATGAATGAATAGATAAATAAGCAAACCAAATAGATAAATAAATAAATAAATAAAGATAGATAGATAAATACATAAATAAATGAATAAATAGATAAATAATAGATAGATAAATAGATACATAATAGATATATAAATAAATAATTAGATAAATAAATAAATAAATAAATAGATAAATGATAGATATAGATAGATAGATAGATAGATAGATAGATAATGGATGGATGGTTGGTTGGATGGATGGATGGATGGATGGATGGATGGGTGGATGGATGGATAGATAGATACATAGATAGATGGATGGAGAGATAAATAGATTGGCAGGTAGGTGCATACATAGATGGAGAGATGGATAACTAGGTAGATGGATAAATACAAAGATAGGTAGATAGATAAACAGATAGATAGACAGATAGATCAATAGATAAGTGGATGAACTGATAGATATAATCAAGATATTGTAGCCCAAACGTCAGTCAATAATAGCAACAATATATATGTTACGATAATGATGATGATAGTGATATATAATAATGATAATGATACTAACATCAGTAACAATAATGATAATGAGTATGATGAACAGAGAGACAGATAGTAATTAAGAAATGAAAAATATGAATGAAATAGAATACAAAAAAGGGTAAAATGTGGAAACACGAGAACAAATAATTTCTTGTCGACGTTTCAACAGCAGCAACTTTTCTCAAGCATGACTCAGCATATTTGAGTATAATGGAATTATTTGTTTTGCTTTTTAACGAACGAAGGTTAGGTGGGGGGGGGGGTGAGGGAAGGGAGGAATGGGGGGGAGGAGGTATGAGGGAAAGGAGAGAAGAAATAAAGGAGAGAAGAGGGGAGAGAGGTGGAGAAAAAAGGAAAGATGGAAGGAAAAAGAGATGTGGGAAGGAAAAGGAGAGAGGATATGAAAGAAAAAGGAAAAAAGAGAGTGGAAATAGACGAAAGGACTAAGAGAAAGAAGAAAAAAATCAAATAAGATCGGAAAAAGAAAAGAAGGATCGAGGAAGAAGAAGATCAAGACAGAAATGGAAACAGAGATGAACATGGACAAGAAATTAAGAAAATGGACGAGAGACTAAAAAAAGACCAAAAATAAGAGAATATAAAGAAGACATAAGAGGGAAAGAGAAGAAAGACAACAGTCGAGGGGAAGCGTCTTGATGCCTGGGAAGAGGATCGACTTCAGAGTCGAAAAAAAAACAAACAAAAAAAGAAAAAAAAATCAAAAACAAAAAAACACTCTTTCACCAATCAAACTTCCCAAGTGCCTGAGAAGAGACAAACCATAACATCTCGAGTCACGCGCAAAAAGATTCGATGACGCAATCCCTGCTCAAAATCACTCGTGGGAGATTAACCTCTTCGGATATTCTTTTTTTTTTAAACGTGGTGTAGCATGGAGCTTATGTACACGTGGGAATGGCGTGGTAACAGAAGTTTTCTCTTATTTCTCTCTCCCTCCCTCTCTCTCTATCTATTTATCTATTTATCTATCTATCTACCTAATTGTGGAATCAAAACAACGCATACTGAATAATCCTTGGTTAATGTTTATGTTAGTTTTACTGATGTTATCATTTTAATGTTTAACTCATGGACTTCCTGAAATAACTGAAGCTCAGTCAGTCTCGCCAGATGCTCTGATGCATCTTTTTTCCTTCTCTAAGGCAACAAATAAAGTTTAGAAAACAAATCGCTTTGTAACTGGTCCTCAAGAAGTGGTGACGTAGGTCATCTAGTGTATAAAGTCCTGTGCAAAATAGTAAAATAAAGTAAAGTAAAACAATTCCTACTTCTCTACATACAGTCCTACATAATAACATATTACTGTGCACAAAGAATTGTAATAGATGTTTACCGTCCTATTGCATAAAGTAATAATATAACAAAACTAAATCATTTTGTGTATATGGACTGAACACTTAGTATCACCCTCGTAAAAATCGTCCTTACACAAGGTAACGGAAGTAACAAAATTTCTCTATATACACAGCTTTCCGGTGAAGCTGTAGGGATCTATATGTAAGTTCCAGATAATGTTACTTAATCTTTTCTTCATCTTACGTTGCTTGTATATTCATGAACAGTATTCCATCCGTTATTTTTGTTTTTTAATGTTTTTATTTATCTTTTTTCGAAAATATTTTCATGTAATATGTATTTTCGACAAGCAGTGAGGTCTATAGATTGTGATATTTTTGTAGTAATAACTTTATGAAATAATCTAATTACTATCTTATTAGTAATAGCAATATCATAATCATTATCATTACGTTTTAGATTAGCATTATCATCACTGCCATTTGTGATACTAGTATTTTTGTCATTTTTGTTTTTATCATTACCACAATAGCTCTAATTTTTGTTGTAGTTTTTCAATTTCTTTTATCATTATTATCTCTTAGGCGATCAGCATGGAGGAAGGAAAATGTATGAATGAGAATGAATATCTTCATAATACGAGATATTCATTCTCATTCATACCTTTTCTACATTAGTCAGCATGAATACGGGTTGACGAGGAAGCCACTAAGGACACGGACGCTACGCCTTTCCCAAATACATCCTGGTGTTTTAAAGCTTCCATGCCTCCGCCCATCCACGCCCGCTCACCGCCCACGTACCGGCCGCTCATGCCCATCACGTACACTCTCTCACGCCCACCCTTTACGTACACCTCATGTCCACCCTCTCATGCCCACTTTTTCAAGATCATTCATTCACGCCCACTCATATCCACCTCTTTTACGTACTCCTTCTCACGCCCACCCTTCTCATACCCGTACTCCACACACTCGACCTCCTAAACACTTCCCATACCCACGCCCATCCTTCACGTACCCAATGCCATTCCCTTCCCTTCACGTACCCATATGCCATACCCACTTTTGACGTACCTTATGTCATACCCACCCCTTCACGCACCCCATCAAGCACCCACCTCTCTCTAACCCCCATCACTACCCCTTCCCTCCCCCCACAATCTCTGCCCCGGACTACCCACGCCCCCGACTGCCCACAAGGAGAATGCGAGTCCCCGGCAGGTCACGTTGAGGGTAAGGTCAGCATTAGGGTCTCCTGTCGAGGCAGAAAGGGGGGCAAAATGGGTCAATGCTGACGTGGAATGCTGAAGGAGAGCGGCGAAGGGGGGGGGGAGGTGAAAGTCCATCTTTATAGACATCTGCAGCATGAAAGCGAACGTGGAAGGTGTTTGAATTCCTTGGTGGAGGGTCGAAGTCCAGGTATAGAGGATCGGATACTGGGTTAGGTTCATGTCACTTATTACTTTCTCTGTCTCAGTCTCTCTCTCTCTCTTTTTCTCTGTCTCTCTGTTTCTGCTTATCTTTTATCTCTTCTCTCTCCCTCCCTCCCTTCTTTTGTCTCAATAAACGTGTCAAAAAGTCTCTTTTTTCTTTTTTTTTTTTTTTTTTTTTTTTTTTTTTTTTTTTTTTTTTTTTTTGTTTTTTTTCTCTTTGTCTCCGCAGTATGAAAGAGAGCGGGTTTAAGTTTCGAATCAGATACCACTGTGTCCTACTTCACGAGGTCTAGAAAGGAATCTGGGAGTAAGTTATCCTAAACGCTGGATATCTTAGGGTTGGGTTTGTGTCATTTATTACTTTCTCTCTCTTTGTCCCATAGCCGTCGTCTCTCTCACTCTCTCTCTCTTTCTTTCTTCCTCCCTCCCTCCCTACTTCTCTTCCTCTCTCCCTCCCTCCCCACTCCTGCGCTCTCTCTCTCGGGTGGAGAACAGACACTGATCCGATAAAAAGAAAAAAAATATAGAAAATAAAAAAAAAACAAGTGAGGCGGAGACAGACTTTTAAATGTGCGTGTTTTTTTTTCCTTGTTTACCTTCGGTTTTGTCTTAACATTGTAGTACTTATAGAAGCGTATGTGCTTGTGTGTGTGTGTGTGTGTATGTGTGTATGTGTGTGTGTGTGTGTGTGTGTGTGTGTGTGTGTGTGTGTGTGTGTGTGAGTGTGTGTGTGTGTGTGAGTTCATTAGCTGCATAAGAGCGAAATTATCATTTAGAAAACTAAAGATTTCATTTCGCTAAATGAAAACGTATACTGCATAGTACTGTCATCAGAGAGGCGAGGGAGGGAGGGAGGGAGGGAGGGAGGGAGGGAAGGAGGGAGGACCGGGGAGGGAGGGAGGGAGGGAGGGAGGGAGGGAGGGAGGGAGGGAAGGGGAAGGGAGGAGGGAGGGAGGGAGGGAGGGAGGGAGGGAGGGAGGAAGGAGGAGAGAGAGAGAGAGAGAGGAGAGAGAGAGAGA
>NW_027218121.1:0-2500 GCF_042767895.1 Penaeus vannamei | reverse complement strand
ATAATAATTATAATAATAATAAAATGATAATTATAATGATGATTTTGATAATTACTGCAATAATAGCAATAATTAACTATTCTGATAATTGTCATACAAGTAATGACAATAGAAATCATAATTATATTATTATTGTTGTTATTATAATGAGCATTATTGTCATTATTATCTCCAAAATTAGAATTATTGTTATTATCATTATAAAAATAGTTATAATTATGAAAATGACAGTAATAATTAGCATGATAATCATTATAACTACAATGATGATAATGATGATAATGACAATCATGACGATAATGACTATAATGATTATCATATGAAGTACAATAATTATAATTATAATCATAGAGTCCATTTATAATGAAATAAAGGCTAAAGCAAATAAAATTCCAAAAGTCGATAAAAAGGCAAAATCTAGCGTTTTACTGTCTTTTGAGATAAAGGCCGATTTTTTTTTTCGCTTTTAAATGATAATTATGATTTTCACATTATTACAGGAAATTATGATTTTCATGATAATTCCTATATTATTAACAATAATGATGATAATCATGATGATAATGACAATAATAATGATATCAATAATATAAGGATAAATATGATATTTTTTATAATTACTGCAATAATAGCAATAATTAACTCTATTCTGATAAATATATATATATATATATACATATATATATGTATATATATATATATATATATATATATATATATATATATTTATATATATATATATATATATACATATATATATATATATATATATATATATATATATATATATATATATATATATATATATATATATATATATATATATATATATATATATATATATGTATATATATATATATATTACATATATAAATATATATACATATATATGTATACATATATATATATATATATATATATATATGTATATATATATATATAATTATATATATATGCATATATATATATATATATATATATATATGTATATTTGTATATATAAATAGATATGTATGTATATTTGTATATATAAATAAATATATATGTATATTTGTATATATATAAATAAATATATTTATATACATATAAATAAATATATTTATATATATATAAATAAATATATTTATATATATATAAATAAATATATTTATATATATGTATATATGTATATCTATATGTATGTATGCATATATATATATATATATATATATATATATATATATATATATATATATATATATATATATATATATATATATATATATATATATATATATATATATGTATATATATATATATTTACATATATATATATATTTTTTTCATATATATATACATATATATACATATATATATATATATATATATATATATATATATATATATATATATATATATATATATATATATATATATATATATATATATATATATATATATATATATGTATATATATACATATATACATATATATATATATATATATATATATATATATATATATATATATATATATATATATATATATATATATATATATATATATATATATATATATATATATATATATACATGTATATATATATATATATATATATATATATATATATATATATATATATATATATATATATATATATATATATATATATATATATATATATATATATATATATATATATATATATATATATATATATATATATATATATATATATATATATATATATATATATATATATATATATATATATATATATATATATATATATATATATATATATATATATATATATATATATATATATATATATATATATATATATATATATATATATATATATATATATATATATATATATATATATATATATATATATATATATATATATATATATATATATATATATATATATATATATATATATATATATATATATATATATATATATATATATATATATATATATATATATATATATATATATATATATATATATATATATATATATATATATATATATATATATATATATATATATATATATATATATATATATATATATATATATATATATATATATATATATATATATATATATATATATATATATATATATATATATATATATATATATATATATATATATATATATATATATATATATATATATATATATATATATATATATATATATATATATATATATATATATATATATATATATATATATATATATATATATATATATATATATATATATATATATATATATATATATATATATATATATATATATATATATATATATATATATATATATATATATATATATATATATATATATATATATATATATATATATATATATATATATATATATATATATATATATATATATATATATATATATATATATATATATATATATATATATATTTATATATATATATATATATATATATATATATATATATATATATATATATATATAATATA
>NW_027218120.1:10000-14934 GCF_042767895.1 Penaeus vannamei | reverse complement strand
GCAAGCAAAATTTAATACCATTTTCTTTTCACTCTTTTCCATAAAGCATATAAGTTGGGTCACAAATAAATCCATTCCATCCTTAGGTTTATTTTATAAAAAAAATTATTCATCTTAAAGACTAGATAACACAGTAATCCTATAGTGTCTCTAAGATGTAGGTTACTTCTTCTTGAGGGCCTTTTCTGCGGCCTTGGTAGTCTTGCCAGATTGATCCTTCTTGTTGACCTCCTTGATCACACCCACAGCTACCGTCTGCTTCATGTCACGCACGGCAAAACGTCCAAGAGGAGCATACTGTTGGAAGGTCTCCACGCACATAGGCTTGCTGGGAACCATCTTTACGATGCAGGAGTCACCAGATTTCACATGCTTGGGTCCGGCTTCCAGCTCCTTACCAGTACGCCTGTCGATCTTGGTCAGCAGTTCGGCGAACTTGCAGGCAATGTGAGCAGTGTGGCAATCAAGCACAGGTGAGTAGCCAGCCTGGATCTGGCCAGGGTGGTTGAGGACGATCACCTGGGCGGTGAAGTCAGCAGCTTCCTTGGCTGGGTCGTTCTTCGAGTCGGAAGCGACGAAGCCACGCTTCAGATCCTTCACCGACACGTTCTTCACGTTGAAGCCAACGTTGTCACCAGGGACAGCCTCAGTAAGAGCTTCGTGGTGCATCTCCACAGACTTTACCTCAGTGGTGGGGCCAGTGGGGGCAAAGTTGACAACCATACCTGGCTTCAGGATACCAGTCTCCACACGGCCCACGGGCACTGTTCCAATACCTCCAATCTTGTACACGTCCTGTATGGAGGAGAGGAGAAATTCATTAGCAAGTTCATTTCAAAGCTATACATACAATATCTCTCTCCCTCCCAAATGTAAAACTCCGATAACCATACAACAAAAATTCAACATTTAAAAACCATACTTAGAAAATTACATCTGGACCATTAGACCTATATTACATTTAACATCTGAATTTCTTGGGATGCTTACCTGAAGGGGAAGACGGAGGGCCTTGTCCAGGGGTCTGGTGGGGGGCTCGATGTTGTCCAGGGCATCGAACAGGGTCTCGAATTCATAGTTGTCGCTCTTGCGCGAGATCTTCTGCTTCTTCCACCAGCCCATGTTGTCGGATTTCTCAAGCATGTTGTCGCCGTTGAAGCCGGAGATGGGGATGATGGGGACCACAGCTGGGTTGTAGCCCACCTTCTTGACGTAGGCGCTCACTTCCTTGTGGATTTCCTTGAAGCGATCCTCGGAGTACTTGGGCTCAGTGCTGTCCATCTTGTTCACAGCCACGATCAGCTGCTTCACACCCAGGGTGAAGCACAGCAACACGTGCTCGCGGGTCTGCCCGTTCTTCGAGATACCAGCTTCGAACTCGCCGGTACCGGCAGCCACGATCAGCACGGCGCAGTCGGCCTGGGACGTTCCGGTGATCATGTTCTTGATGAAATCGCGATGGCCTGGGGCATCGATGATGGTCACGTAGAACCTGTTGGTCTCGAACTTCCACAGGGCGATGTCGATGGTGATACCGCGCTCGCGCTCGGCCTTCAGCTTGTCCAGCACCCAGGCGTACTTGAAGGAGCCCTTGCCCATCTCAGAGGACTCCTTCTCGAACTTCTCGATGGTTCGCTTGTCGATGCCACCGCATTTGTAGATGAGATGACCGGTAGTGGTGGACTTGCCAGAGTCTACGTGGCCCACCACCACGATGGAAATGTGGATCTTCTCCTTGCCCATGGTTACGAGTTAGACCGGAAGCTCGTTGATCTGAAAAGTTAAGATCATTAATTTCAGTAATACACCCCCTTTTGATCACACTGCACATCTTAAAATGCTACTTTAGCAATTCCTTCAATAATATTTGACTATTTACTTCCAATTAAAATAAAAATAAATAAATAACTGACCCTAAAATGTTAAAGTTGACTTCAACAAGTTTATCACAAGTTACTCTAACCCAAGTTATTATAATGTGATGTGTTCTCAGACAGCCAATTCAGGTTTTAGAAGGTTTAAAGAATATTCATAGCAAGAAAAAATCGAGTCAAGAAAACACGGTTCCATATGGTGTTCAGCAGGCTTCCCAGCCGGCACTCCCAGCCAGCCCCAGCCAGCCACGCTTCCCGGGCGTGGCGGCGTCACTTCATAACTCGAGTTAACAAAAAACTAAAACTAACTTTTCTATTCAAAAGTTTTTAGAAACTTTTATGTGGGACTTTGGATAATCACGAGAAGACCTTACAATCTGTAGTAGCAATCGCCAATGGCATTTTTTCTCCACCATGACAACCCTCCCCCCCTTGCTAACCACCGTCACCCCAGCCGGCAAGTTATCATGCTTGTTTAACGAGTTTTGTCAGCAAGTATTGAGACGTTTCTCATTTTAATTCTTCAAATAGTGGAGTAACCCACTATATATTATACTGGTAGACTTTTTAAGGGACTTCCTTAAACAAAAAGACATAGAAGCTAACAAAAGACATGTTACCAGCAAACAGCTGCACGGTCGGCTCGCAACACAAAGTAAACTTCCAAGAGAAATTCATATATTTGTAAATTGTGCGAAGATCACTTAAAAGCCACGTATAACTTACAATCAACGTTCGAATAAACTCACCTGAATGACTAGATAAAGCTTTTGATTCTCAGGCAGCCCAAGTGCGATGTGTACTGCTCAGAGAACCCGGCCAGACTGACGCCTGCACGAGCCACGCGGTCACTTGTCACCATGTGACTCACAGCCCACACTCCACGTGGTGTAATCCCGCGTTCATTACATCCCTTTAACAAAGGTTCAGCTACTTTTTAAAACATTTTAAGTGAATCCATTATTTTGTGTTATTTTAATGTTAATTATGGCCAATTCTGAAGCACATGAGAAAGGAGCATTGGTGACGTCATCTGACGTCAGGAACATGCTACTTCCAGGCCAATCAATTTCTCGATTCGCTGCCATATGGTTTGATCTTCGCCCGATAAAATCCTGGAAGTTTGCAATTCCATTTCTATTTCGCACACGACCAGGAAAGATTTCTTTACAACTTACGAAACTGGATTTTAAAAACAATATAATTAATGTGACTCCAATACTATGAAATCCTGGGTTTCCTATACGGATTACAGTTAAAAGAGGTTCTAATTTCAGTCTGGTGCATACAGACCGATATTTACCCCGTTTGCATTATGCACCAGTATACAAGGCGAAAAATACTAGCTAAAACTATTGCTACATCGGGAAGTTTATTGCGCATGCCATTATGGCAATCTACAAGTCCACGCGGGGTCTGCTAGATTCGCAATGCAGGATTTTAGTGTCGTACCTTTGACTCGCATTTCAACACGTCCTAAGTACAGAATAGCTTTACTGAATTGTAAAATATTTTTTCTAATAATTTTTTAAAGCAGAATACGATACGTAGAACTACCCTAAAAAAAAGACAAGACAGCTAGTGCTGCCTCAATTTTAATTCAATGATAGGTCTATATTAAACTTGCAATATAAATGGCCTGAAAGCGTCTTATCCTACATGAAATCCATTTTCGATCACGCTTTTGCACTGTAGCTTCTGGTACCCCCCCCCCCCCCCCTCTGAAGACGCACTCCACTTGCCTGACTTGGCAGGTTGGCTGTACTGGAGATTTAAATTAGCATTCTTTAGTCGCAGATACCTTCAAAAGCTTACATCACCTGCATATATTCAACAGTTGCTATAGTACAACGAAACTTCTGGGATACTGAAAATTAAATAACGTTTTCAACTAAATGTTTTTCCCTACTTTTAAAAATATTTAGGCTTTCCAAGAAGCTTACTCGGATACCATTACCGAGAGCGACGCACAGAGGGAAATGGTCATCGTCATCTTATAAGCGCATAAAAAATATTACAAGCAATATGGGTACAGTTGTTTCGGCCCCGTATTTACCGCTATATGAAAATATCCGCTGCACATCACTATTCAGTCTAAAATACCCTCACACAGCCAGAGGTCATAAGGTCTTTTTTTAAAAAGTCCTTGCAGGTACAAGGGGATGGAATTGCAAGACTAACACCTATTGTTTAATACCTGAAGCCACCCGTCGCTGAATACAAACTTGCCTATACTGTTTAGGCCTACTTATCGCGCCAGAGATAAGTAGGCCTCTGATAGTCAGATCGCATTTTTTTTATTATTATTATTTTTTTTTTTTTTTTTTTTAAGTGCGAGCGTAAAGTAAATAAACGGCCGCGTCGGTCAGCAAAGGTCGACGTCTTATGTTGAAATTATTTCCGCAAGTGTGAATAGCGACAGCATCTGCCGGTAACAGATGCATGTACATTACGCAAACAAAGATGTGCCTTGGGCAAATTTAAGGCAAGATCTGCGACAGAAAAGGCAGAGACGAGGATTGGCCCGATCCCTGTATGTTATCACAAGTGCAAATAGGGGGGGGGCTACGGGGGGTACCCCTACCTAGAATAGACAGACAGTAGGAAAGTTTTGGCTTGGGTTTTGGGTTTACATGATACATTGATTTGGGACCATCTCTGGAGCGTGCGTCACTCTCGGTAACAAGTAAGCGCTATTCAGACGACTTTCAGATACTATGCAAGAGAACCTGAGCGTTCAGAACAGGACTTGCTAAACTACATGAAAACCGCGTGATGCCGATTGGCCATGTCCAAACTGCACAGTGCCAGCGAACAAGGGCGAGGGCGGGCCAGAGTGGAGAGAACAGGCCTCAGGTGGAATCTTTAATTTAAACGCTTATTCAGTGGGTTTTTTTTTTTTTACATATAAAAGGTGATTTGGTCCGACTGCCTAAACAGCTTCCACACACTAACGCCTAATAGCTCCTGATAGCTGCTCGTGTGATCGAGGTCTTTATTTTGGGTGAATATTTACGGTATGGGCGCGTTGACCCAAGGCAAATTTTAAATATTTGTAAA
>NW_027218119.1:10000-14929 GCF_042767895.1 Penaeus vannamei | reverse complement strand
GCGTATGTGTGGGCTTGAAGCCCGCCAAAGAAATGGCACGCTGTCTTCCCGCGCGCGCGCGCGCGGGTGTGTTTTGGGGGGGAGGGAGTGTGTGAGGGTGTGTGTGTGTGTGTGTGTGAGGTGTTTGTGTGTGTGTGGGGGAGGGTGTTTGTGAGTGTGAGGGGGTTTTTGGAGTTTGGTGTGTGTGTGTGTGTGCAATTTGAGTGGTGTGTGTGTGTGTGTGTGTGTGTGTGTGTGTGTGTGTGTGTGTGTGTGTGTGTGTGTGTGTGTGTGTGTGTGGAGTGTGCGTGGGGTGGGAGGGGGAGTTTTGTGGTGTGTGTGTTTTGTGGGGTGTTTGTGTGGTGTGTGTGTGTGTGTGTGTGTGTGTGTGTGTGTGTGTGTGTGTTGTGTGTGTGGGGTGGGGTGTGCTTTGTCGTCGGTGGTCTGGCTTTGAGGGGGCAGGGCGGTTTTAAAGCCCCCCTTGGACCACCCCACCCAGTCTTCCCGTGAAGAATCTTACCCCGGTTTTTCCCCAGCCTCCTCCCCCCCCAAAAAACGTACGCCCACGCGCCCCCCCCTCCCTGTTCCGATCCCATTCAAGCCCACCCCCTCCCCGCCCCCAAAATAAAAGCCAACCCGAGAGGTTTTCTTTTAAACAGTTTTTGGAAGGCGCCGGCTTACCCCAAACACGCATCTATTTCCCACATCGCGGGCTGACCCGGGGCCCCCCTTTCAACACCGAAAGCGCCTCCGCCGGAGAACGAAAACCCAAACCCGCTGCGGGCTGCGCCCTTCATCCCCCCCTTTTTCTCTCTCTTTTCCTCTCTCCCTCTCTCTTCCCTCCTTTTTTCTCTCCCTTTTTTTTTATTGGTAATGACACCGGTAATGATAATGATAACGATAAAGATCATTGGAAATTGCATTGTTAAAAGTGATAAGAAATGTAATAACAATTGTTAAAATAATGAGCTGAGATAGTACAAACATTTTTTGTAGCAATATCAACAACAATAATAACAACAGTGGCAGCAACGGTAGAAAGAGCACTAATTCCTACAATCACTTTGATTCACCATTAGGCTCTTGCCACTGCTGTCAACACTATTGCTACTACTACTACTACTACCGCTATAAATAAAACTACTGCTACTACAAGTATCATTATGACCCCTGCTACTTAATAACAAAACTAAATGCTGCCAATAACAACAACTCAACCCCTGCAACAGGAGCAAGCACAACGCTCACAATGCCCCAGCGAGCATCAGTAATCAGTGCGCCATGCCGTTTCGCAACCGCGCGGCGCCTCGGCACGCAGGCCTCGCCCCAGGGCCTGCCGTCGTACCGGTGGGACCACTTGTCGCGTCGCTCTTCCATGAAATATTTTGCTCTTTCTTTTCCTTCTGCTTTTGCCAATTTGCTTGTCGACGCTGACTTCCAGGTTTCCGCGTATTTGGTTGTATTTTTTACTTGGTATCAATTTCTTGATTTCGCCTTCTGTAAGCCTAAGAAGCAAAGCGACTGGACTTCAGAGCCGTTAACACCGAGTTTTGTAGCCTCCCGAGAAATATCAAGGCCACCATAAACTTATTATTATCACCAACAGCACCATCACCAGAGATAAGGGAATTGGCGCGATGGTGAGTGTCGCAGCAGTAGTAATGACGACGGTTATGATGAAACTAATTAATTAGTGGCTCGCCGGCGCCCAAGCGACTCCGCTCGTGGGTCCCACAGGACGCAGGAAATGTACGTAAAATTTAAAGTGAATATTACTGAAGGAAAGTCATGCCTCCGCGGCAGTGTCAACTTCAAACTAAGCTTGTGCGCTGCTATTTGATACCAGGCAAAGAGTGTAGGCATTAGCAGCAAATATACACACACAAACACACACGGACACAATGAGTGAGTGAATAACATATATAGAAATAATTCTATTTGGGTATATCTACATATATGACCATATGAAGAAAATGGTCTTTGCGAAAGCTCTTCTGCGGTTGCACGCCGCTCCCAGCAAGCCTTGAGCAACGCAGCGAAGGCAGCTCCGGGGCGCTTGCCTCCGGACGCCTGGAGCTGCGTCGGCCTCACGTGGCCCCGGCCGGCAGCCGCTCCCCGCTGCAGCCAGCAGCGTCTCCGCACGGGCTGCGTGGCGTACCGAGTTACCTTGGCCACGAAGCGTTCACAAACCTGTCCTTTACACTGCGCTGCTGGAAAGCCTCTCTTTCGACGCTGTCACCTTTATACCTCCTCTAGTGTTTCGTCTTTCCCTTTTCACTGTTCTCTCTCTTCCACTTTTTTTTACTCTGGCCTACATTTATTTCATATTCCATGTCGTCTTCATGAATACTGTGACCTCTTATCATTTTTTTTATCATTACTAACATCGTCTTTAGTCGTTTCACTATTTTCATTCCCTCGACACTACAACTACCTGAATCCCTCTCCTTTGTGCCCCTCCCCCCCCCTCCCCAAGCCCCTAATTGGCTCCCAGCCCTCGGCCGCGCAGCCGTGTCACCTGCTCGGCCAAACGGCGTCGGAGGCTTTTCCTTTCCTCTGACATTTGGCTTGTCAGTGCGCAAGGGCGCTCATGTGATACGCGTTACTCCAGTTTTATTGGTAATATTCATAGGATATCACTGTCATAGGCATTATACATTTCGTTTTTATTTAGTCGTACTCCAGATTATTCTGGCAAAATAAAGAAGAAATAGAGCTTATATTCTTTTGATTTTTGAACCGCTGTGGGCAGGGACACTGCGAAGAGGGAATTCCAGTTAAAGGGACTTATAAATGTATACAATATTATTTAAAATCACCATCTCTGTTTCATCAATGACAGCTGCCCTTATTTGGTTTGACTGGAGTGATCAGAACTTTCTTAATTTGGCCAATGCACTGCCGATCAAATTGCTCTGCTTCTATAATTTCCTACAAGAAAGTTTCAAGTCCAGATTCCGCAGTAAATCACCGGGGGTGTCGTTCTTAGTATGCTCAATCCACTATTCGGTTAGGACTGCATGTACACATTTTCTGTTGTATTTTGTGTCTAACATGGAACAAGACTGTGCACGAATTCCTCTTCATTTAGGAATATTCAAGTTCAGCTTGTTAATTTGTAGGAAACCCTCGCTTAGGTTGATGTCCAGTACCCACTGCCTGAAAAAGGTTTTCTAATCGACTTATTTAAAATTTTCTCTTGCTTTCTTGCCTGAGTTGACACGAGGGATTGTCTCATCGCCTGAGATAAGGAGAGGTTCAAGGGCCGTGAGCAGATCGTCGACGGGGCGCACTCCTGGCCAACGGTTAGACTTCTCTCCTGGTTGCACTGAGGACGAAGACCCTTGGAGTCGCTCACTGGCAGACGCCTTCCCTGCTTGCCTGAGGAGCCTGACGGGAAAAAGATGGGTCTATTGTGAGAGGGCGACGTTGGCCAGTTTGCCTTGGAGGTTTATGGAGAATGGCGACAGTTAATCCTCCGTCCGCACCACTTATCTGCGGATATGTTCTGGGAAATTGCACTATAACTCTAGCGACCATGAAATGTTCCCTGGCAAAGGTCAGGCCATAATATCCATGGCGGACCCAAGCCGTGAGTGTGGATCAGGGCGACAAGCGAACAAGTGTCAAGTATAGATCTCATTCTCTGGTCATAAGGTGAAAGCGTTGGTCCGGCATATAATGTGACTCTTTCGGCTCCGCTGGAGGGCTTCCTTGCTGCCTGGCTAGCGTCCTCGACAGTCCAAGGAGTCTGCCAGGAACCAACTCTGCTCCTCCGGCCCTTGGAGCTTTCGAGAGCGGAACGGGATCAGGACCAACACCTGCTGGAGGGGACGGCTGCAGCTGCCTCCTCCCCTTGTCAGGCCTACACTTCTCTCTTGACCATCCTCTCCTCCGTCCCAAGGCAAGGGATGCCGCGCTCCGGCAACAGGCAGAGCCAGGGCCCCCGCCCAGATCGGCGTCAGTCGGGGCGTGCACCAAGGGCTGACTTTCTATGGAAGTCCATATTCATGGTGACACCTTTGCGAAATCGCGGCCAAAGTTCTTGAACGGAACAATGATCGGCGGTGATGAGGCTGATGCTGAAGATAAGGGGGCAGGGAGGAGGAGATGCCGGTGATAAGAAGGGAGCTGGAATGACGGGACTGAGATGATAAAGGGATAGTGCTGATGCTGATCACCTGCAAACCTATGATCCACTCGCAGAATTAAAAAGAAAATGTGATCATTCGAAACTAGGGATTCGCCACCCTAGGAAACTAGGGTGGCGCGCGATGCCGAACGAAATCCCCGGATGATATGCACGCCAATCAAGTATTCGCTCTCTATTCCACTCAGCCACAAAAGCACCGGGCCGGTTTTTCCATGCAAAGTTCTGAAAGAAATTAATGAAAATGCATGGACGATGCTCAGTTCATTCCCCCGTATGTATATATTGAGTGACTTTCATTTCCATTAGTTTCCCTTCCGGCTGATGCATCAGCGTAAAGTGCACTTCAAAGAGTTCGCAAAATGCATTTCCCCTTCTCCCTCATCCTGTTCTCTCGCCTTCCCACCTTCTACTTCTTTACCTTTTCCGTCCTTCACTCGTCTCCTGCCTTACTGCAATGTTGGTCAAGCAATGTTGCATCACCGTGGGAAGAGGTAAAAAAACGCAATAAAGTGCAAGGCAGCGACCTCCATCAGTGCACAATAGGACGACCCCCGCTTCGAACAAGAAGGACTTTCGACCTCACTGCGGCACCCGGAAGCTGTAACTCTATCTCGCCCCTAAGACACAGCACAACACAGCCCGAGCTTGCGTTCTTTGTCCCGCCTCTTCCTCCCGCTCTCCAGAAATCCTTCGGGAAAAACGAACGTAAACAAACAGACGATCCGCAGAGAAACGTAAACATACAAATACCATCGCTCGGTCGGCCATTTCGCCGTCCCTGGTGCGTCGCCAGCGGC
>NW_027218118.1:7500-10000 GCF_042767895.1 Penaeus vannamei | reverse complement strand
ATGTGTGCGTGTGTGTGTGTGTATACATACATATATATATATATATATATATATATATATATATATATATATATATATATATATATATATATATATATATGCATCCGTCACATAGACCGCCTGATCCTTCGACCTGATCTGACCTCCCTTCGCTTCCGTTCTCCTGTCCTCACCTGCCCCGTGGTTCCCGAGTGCTTCTCCTCCTTTCCCTCATACCGCTTACTCTCCCTCACCTCTTCAGACCCGAAGATGGAATCGAGGACGATTCCGAAACTGTTGTCTCACTTTCATCAATAAATCTAGTTTGTGCATTGTGGGTTTTTCTTCCATTTTATCAACACGGTATTGTGTTTTTCATTGCATCATGGACCCTACGGTTAAACGAAATCTTCTCTCGTTCCCGTTTCCCTCCTTCCCCGACCTGGTTCCTGCCTTTCGCGCTTTCGAGGATTCCGTCATCGCCACGGCCCGACGGAAGAATCAACTGCGTTTCCTCCGAGACTGCCTCGAGGAGCAGGTGCTCCCTTCCTCGATCGGCAACCTCTTGAAGCACTCGGATGGAGGATCTCCTTTTCCTGATTATGCTCGTTCCCTCCTCCTCGAACGGATCCGCGCTGGTAAGAAGGATGTCGAGCTTTCCTACTATCGCTCGCGGGTTCGTTCTGACCTCCTGAAGGAACGACTTCCAGCTCCTAGCTGACGTGGCCCACGATTCTTCCCGGTTCCTTTCCACTATCCATGCCCGCTCCCTCTCCCAGAAACTCGGGAGTGATCCCGAGGGGGTTCGAACCCCGGCCCTCGAGTCCCTCTTTCACCCTAACTCTTCCATCCCCAGGCGTTACCGTGAGGCCCTTCACAGCCTGCGCAGGGAGGATGTCACCATTTTGCCTTCTGACAAAGGTAACTCGGTGGTGGTCCTCGACCGAGCTTCCTACCTGCAGAAGGCCCAGGACCTGTTAGGTGACGCCTCCACCTATGCTCCCCTGACCAGTGACCCGCGGGAACGCATTGCTGCCACTTTCCACCGTCGTCTGAGAGAGCTTGCAGCCTGTTTCCCGGAGGCGAACCTTTACTAGAGGTTCAAGGTCGTTAACCCTCGCCTCCCTCATTTCTATGGGCTTCCTAAAACCCATAAGCCGGCCGTGCCTCTACGCCCCATCATCTCCTCCCGGGGATCGGTGACGCATCCTCTGGCGACTTGGCTGGCTAAGTCTCTCACTCCCCTTCTCGGCACCTTCTCTCCTGCTCACCTTCGCCATTCACAGGACTTCATCTCCCATGTCCGCGGTGTCTCGCCGGCGTCCATGCTGAGCCTGGATGTCGACTCTCTGTTCACCAAGGTCCCGCTTGATCACGTCCTCGCTTTCATTCAGAGGAAGCTCCCTGCCGAGGATCCTCGTCTTCCTCTTCCCACCGAAATCTTCCTCTAGCTGGTTCGTCTCTGTGTGTTGAGTCGAATTCCTTCTCCTTTGAGGGTAGTTTTTACTCACAGACGTTCGGTGTTGCCATGGACTCTCCTCTCTCCCCTATTCTGGCTAACCTGTACATGGAGTTCTTCGAGTCGGAGCTCCTCCCTTCCATCTCCCCTCGTCCTTCCATGTGGCTGAGATATGTCGACGACGTCTTCGCTCTCTGGCCCCATGACCCTGCCCTGTTTCCTGATTTCCTGTCGCAGCTGAATTCTCTCTCTCCGTCCATCCGCTTCAAGGTGGAATGGGAGGTTGACGACAAGCTCCCTTTCTTGGACACTCTTGTCCATCGCTCTGCTGATCATTTCTCCTTTTCTATATACAGGAAACCTATGCACAGTGGTATGTACATACACTTCTCGTACCATTCATTGCATGTGAAGAGAGGGGTTGCCACCTCGCTGTTTCTTCGTGCCCTCCGCATCTGTGACCCCCAGTACCTGGATGGAGAGATCGACTTCCTGCGTCGTTCGTTCTCCAAACTGGGCTATCCTCGCCATGTCCTAGACGTCGCGTTATCCAGGGCGCGACGTACCTTCTACCATGACTCCCCCCCCAAGGAGTCTCCTCACCTGCCTGTCCTCAGCCTGCCTTACACTGAGGAGATCTACTCCCTCCGTCGGCCCCTGCAGTCTCTCAACTGCAGACTCGCCTTTCGCCAGGTGAATACTCTCCGTCGTAACCTGGTTCACACCTGCCCTCCCTCTACCTCGAAGGTGGGCACCTATGCTGTTCCAAGTGCCTCCTGTGATAAGCAATACTTTGGTGAAACAGGCGCATCTTACTAAGCGTCTGTCTCAGCATAAGTACGCTGTATTCAGGGGACATAGCAACAACGCCCTCTTCTGCCATCCATGGGACACTGGCCATCAGATGGATTGGAAAGCAGCACGCATTCTCCTCCCTTCCGCTGATGTCCATGCCCGCAGACTGGTGGAATCTTCTCTGATTAAGCTGCTGCCCAATTTCAACTTGAACAGCAGTTTCTCTCCTGCCGACAGCCTCCTCGCTACCCACATCCTTCGTCTCCT
>NW_027218116.1:10000-12500 GCF_042767895.1 Penaeus vannamei | reverse complement strand
ATGTATGTATATATTTATGTATGTATCTATGTATGTATTTATTCATCTGTGTATTTGTATGCATTTATGTATGTATATATCCATGTACGTATACATGTATGTATATATACATATGAATAGAAAAACACACTACTGTGTTGATACTATGGTAGAAAAACACATAATGCACAAACTAGATTACATATATATATATATATATATATATATATATATATATATATATATATATATATATATATATATACATATATATATATATATATATATGTATATATATATATATATATATATATATATATATATATATATATACATATATATATATATATATATATATATATATATATATATATATATATATATATATATATATATATATATATATATATATATGTATATATATATATATATATATATATATATATATATATACATACACATGTGTGTATAGATAGATAGATAGTTAGATATAGACATATAGACACACACACACACACACACACACACACACACACACACACACACACACACACACACACACGTATATGTGTGCGTGTGTATATATATGTATATATATATATATATATATATATATATATATATATATATATATATATACATATATATATATATATATATATATATATATATACATATATGCATGTATACACACACACACACACACACACACACACACACACACACACACACACACACACACACACACACACACACACACACACATTCGCTACACCTCACGTTCTCATATCATACCGCGCAGAGGAGCCACCACGACACCCGATAGACAGAAGGGAAGGACACACCATACCGATAGACAGGAAGGGACGACAGAGCAAGTTTTGCAATTACCAATAGTTTCGTCGCAAATGTCAACCTTCACACACACGAACATGTATGCTTGTAACGCTCTATGTGTGTGTGTGTGTGTGTGTGTATGATAGATAGATATAAAGAAAGATAGGTTGAGAGAGAGAGAGAGATATGCATGTGTATGCATGTCTATATAGACATTTATATATATACATATATATACAGACATGTATATATCAATTTATACAATATAATATATATTATATATGCTCTGCGCAATTAATGAAACGCGTTCTGCCGTTAAACAATTTATTCACCAAAAATGATTCGACCTGTAAAAGTCATACAAATCAATAAAAATGATACCAAACCCTATCCAAAATCCAATGAAATTTATTATTACGTATTACAAATCACAATAAATGAATAAGAGCTAAAAAAAAAGTAATATTCAAATATTCAGAGCGCCAATAACGAAATCAAACAATGTGTAATATTCAGTATTTGAAACTAATAAATGTGTGTGTGTTGATGAACCATTAACAAACAATTCCTACAATATTGTAATATCAAATTCCTTGTGAGAATTAGAAATATATCAAATCATACCAAAATCTAAACAGAATTCCACTGAATATCAAAATATTTCAAAACTCACATCATTGCACCTCTTCAATAACTAGTAGTTTCTATTTGACAACACAGCATGATTCTTATATCTGCCCTCCAGCACATGTGGATCATCAGCATAGCAGTTAATCAATCAGTCAGAGATTATTCAATCATCAATTTAATATATGCCCTTCAGCACATGCAGATCATCAGCATAGCAGTTCATCAATTAGTCAGACAGCAGATTAGCACAATTACATAATCTTGGCTATTACAAAAAAACAAAAAATCTTGGTGACTTATGGGAATCATCCATGTTTGTTCATAGATTTAGCACATTTAGAATTTTAATGAACCCTCTTTGAGATGCATATCAATAATTGCGGCAGGACTCACTTATTCAATCATCAATTCACCAGTTGACACACTACACTGTGGGAGGTGTTGGACCATCCTGGCTGAAGATTTGAAAGAGAAGACTCCAAACAATTGTTTCTCTCTTGGCGGCTACATCGCTCCCACAATGCATCTGTGTTTACGAAAAAACATCGGGATGCGCAAAATTTCAAATATCAAAACTTTATACAGTAGTTAAACAAATACAACTTTTATAATCATTTAGCCAATATATATTTGTATATACAAGCAAATTTTTACTCCTCACAAAATAACACATGTGCATAAATCTTTATAATTTCAAAATTCATACATCAGAAACACAACAAAAGCACCAATAATTTCCTTTACTGAACATATTTACAATACAGTATATATTATATATACATATATATACACATACACACACATACACACACACACACACACACACACACACACACACACACACACACACACACATATACATATATATATATATATATATATATATATATATATATATATATATATATATATACGTATAGTTATATACATATATACATACATACACACACACATATATCTATCTATCTATCTTTCTCTCTATCTATCTATCTGTCTATTTATTTATCTATCTATCTATCTATCTATCTATCTATCTATCTCTCTCTCTCTCTCT
>NW_027218115.1:10000-14919 GCF_042767895.1 Penaeus vannamei | reverse complement strand
AAAGAAAAAGATCATTGAAAAAAGTAGACGAAGGTAAGAAAAGATAAACACAGACACTGAAAGAAATAGCGAATGAAATATAGATAGACATACAAATACTGAAAGGAGCAAATGAAAGAAAGGAAAAAAAAAGAAAAGCATACACAGAAAGAAGTAAAAGATAAAAGCCCTTTGTAACCAACACGAGTGTTTTATTACAACCCTTGGCTGTACTTTTATGAAATTTGTAGAAAACGTGCAGAGAAACAGCTACTTCATGGGAGACTAAACAAAACCTACAAACGCAAGTGGACGCGTTCAGACAAAAGCTCAGTGGCGTGCAGAGGGAAGGTTGGGAACTTCACAGGTGGACGACTTCGCAAAATTACGCCGTCTGACTCTAGGAGGTATAAAAATGCAAAAAATCTCCTCTGACTTTTCCCACAGGCATATACGTATATTTCTCTCTCGAGGTGGCAACACTATAGAAGAGACAACTTAACATTGCCGCAATCTCTCTCGTATTCCCCTCATTCCCTCACCAAGAACTTCGGCTGCCTTCACTGCGCCGAAGCCCGAGGAACAGGCACTCTATCCCGCAAGTAAGGAGGATGCCAGAAAGCAGTGTGTTGCCACAGAACATTACTATGACTTTTTATATTTTTCTTAATAGATGTATATTTTCTATTTTTATTTTTTTAGTATCTTACCCCGAAAACAACAACAACAACAACTGTAGGATTGCTTTGAACTCTTTTAACTTTCTTATATTGGACTTATTTACAGCTTTTAATTGCTACGTTCTGCTGATCTTCATAAGTTATACAATGATTCTTTTATGAACCATTGTATAACTAGAAGAGACATTTGGAGGCGGATCCGAGAATTGGCCTTGTGCCTTTTGGGGAATCCCCGGAAGTGTCGTCGAGGTTTGTGAACATAAACTGGTGAGAGAAATTTGTTCAGTTAGTTCTTCGGAAAGTAACTAAAAGAGATTTGGTGCATTATTAATAATTTTATTGGTGTTATTTTCATGTATATTTTATTGTTTTACTTTTTTACGTTTGTTTATATTTTTTACTATTAATAAATGGTTTCATATTTATTTTATATTGTCATCTTGCAAAATAAGCATGTGAACGGGAAAGGGATAAGCCATATGATAATACAGCAATGAAATAGTAAAGTGCATAATTATAAATTTCTGGTTCACAACAGCTTTCAAATGAGAGGAAGGGGGGGGGGGCACCCGATCAGAATGGGAGATAAGATCATGATATTTAAATATATATCTGAATCGAAAAAAATGCTTATTTTATGTTTTATGTGTTTACCTATTCTAAATCTCTCCCTTTCTCATAATATTTCTCAGTACTAGGACTTATACTTGATTCTTTGGGGCAGACACTCGAGGGGTCGGTCCCTGCCATGGAAGACGTAAGCGACAAAATAAGTCTGAAAAAATGTAATAAGGGGGACTATCAAAATACGCACAATACTCGAAAATCCTAGAATAAGATATCCAAACAAACAAATTTATTCATTTGTCTGTTTATCCAAGAGCATCGTGTCCTGGGTTAATGATTTCATGATCTTGAAGTCAAACACAAGATTAGTCAAATCGGCTGTTTTGCATATATATAATTTCCCCCCCCCCCCTCCCCCAATCTCGCCCCCCCACGTCTCGCGAAACCAATCCGCTCGCAGACAAAACAACATCCGGGAACTTGATCACTTATACAGCGAAGTGAATGACATGAATAAGTTCAGAGAGTCGGACGAAATGGTTGCAAGGAGAATCGGAAGTCAGTCTTGCAACGCCACTTTCATCGGAGTCGAATCGTGCTGATTATGCTAATCTCACGGGGTATTTCAGCGTTGAAAAATGTGTCTGTTATTTGTTATGATGGCGATAATGATTGTGGTGGTGGTGGTGGTGATGGTGATGATTGAGAGGAGGCTGATGGTGATGATGGTGATGGTGATGAAGATAATGATAATGCTGATAATATCGATAACAATATAAGTCATGATAATGATAGCAATGAGGATAATTGTGATAATAACGATAATTAAGGTAATATTAATAATGATAGCAGTAATGGTGATTATAATAATAATGATGGTAATGACACTGATGATACTAATGATGGTAATGACACTGATGATACTAATGATGGTAATGACACTGATGATACTAATGATGGTAATGACACTGATGATACTAATGATGGTAATGACACTGATGATACTAATGATGGTAATAACACATGATATTAATGATAATAATAATGATAATAATAATAATAATAATAATGATAATAATAATAATAATAATGATAACAACATCAACGATAATGATGATAATTACTTCTTACAAATTATTTCTTTCAAATACAAAATGGAATACTTTTCACCGTCTCAAGTCACACAGAAGTCTTAACCTTTCACCTCCAAGACACGAGTCATACTACACTGTTAACACTCCTGCTCAGTGCCGTCGAGAAGTCACGTCACGTACATGAGATATACACTGAAGTAGATTTTGCTTTTTTATATGAAGCGATTGTACTGATTTCGTTTTTTTTTTCTTTTTTACATCGGCTTTGTACTGCGTTGGATCTGAGTAAAATTGGATTGTGTTGTTACCCATTATAAATAAATATATATATATATATATATATATATATATATATATATATATATATATATATATATATATATATATATATATATATATATATTGATTACGTTTAAGCAAATGTATATCTTAGATTAATGAGACACACATATGGATACTGGTGGGCAGAAGTGATACTAGCTGAAACGGCGGACTCTTTAGTGCTGAGAGTTAACACACGATTAGAAGTGAACACGATACGACTGGTCAGTGCTGAGTGGAATCCCGCGGCCTGGCCTGGAGAGGGCAGCCGCCGTGGCGAGGATGGGCACGACCAGAGGAAGTGTGAGCGAATGAGTGAGACTTGGGTCAACCTCCGCTGACCTCTTATAGGCCTGGTAGGCGACAGAGGTGCCGGCGGACAGAGCGTGGCGTGTGTACGCACGAGGGCTAACCCCGAGGACATCATGTGGTATGCGAGATTGCATGACTATGCAGTATGCTGTATTGCTTGGCCACTTGCTCACACCTCGCCCTCGAGGCGTCATTTGCTCTGCCTCAAGGGTGACCTATCCTCGGATCTGGTCGTCATCTCCTCGCTTTCTTGTTCTTGATCGACCTCTTCCTTGTCGGCCTCTTCTTCGTGGTCCTTGGTGAATCCATCCGTCCTCGACGTCCACACGTCCTCGAAGGTTTCGTCTAGGTCTTCCTCAACTTCAGTTCGTCCAGACTTCCTCTTAGTCCTCAACCAGGATCACTTGGCGGCGTATTCATCCAAAGTCCTCGCAGATCTCGTCCAGGCCCTTCTCGGCTTCGTGCTCGTACAGACGTCCTCGCAACCCGCGTCTGGGTCTATGGGCGTCTTGACAGGGGCGTCCTTTCCATCATCTTGGGGCGACTTATTCCTGCGTTGATGAGCTCCTGGAGTTTGACCTATCTACAGGCGTCCAGGCAGGCGGTGCTCTTCCATAGCATCCTGGGGCCTACTCTGACGAGTTCCTGGTTCTTCGCTGGATCAATGGGCGTCCTGGCAGGCGGCGCCCTTCCACTTCATCCTGGGCGGCTTAATACCTGCATTAACGAATTCCTGGTCCTTAGGCCTATGGCGATATTCCGGCAACGTTCTCCCAAGGCATTCTAAGGCGACCGTGCTGCAGTTGGGCCTCCTTCGGTGCCGTGTCGGATATCCACGGTCCATTTTTTGCATTATTGAACCATATCATACATGCAAGGGCCAAGATAATAAGACAAAAAGAAAGAAACAGAGATGGAATGATGTGTTAATAGGCATTGTTTTTATACTAATTTGTAATTTTAAATGTTGTTTTTCATTTATTTTCGTTTTTTTCACTTTCGTATTTTTCAAGAGGATAATTAAGATAGGGAGAGTAAGTAGCGATCCACAAAGACTCACTTGAGCTATGAATCGTCTCAGATAGATATGAGAATAGATAAGGGAAACGACAATAGCAATCTGAGAGGATTTACTTGGACCGACTGTCATTTCATAGAGAGAGAGAGAGAGAGAAATATGTAAATGAATATTGTGCATCATTGTCACTCATCATGACTGGCAACATTGCGGCAAAAGAGATAACCTGCAACTACGACAACAATTCCTCTAAATGAAGATTTGCATATATTCACAGTATCTGTTGTTCTGTGTGGATGGGTGAGTGTGTGCACGTGTGTGTAGTGTGAGCATAAAATGACATGTGACTTAAAGTACGCCATTATGAATGGTGAAGTGAGAATTCCTTGCAAGCTTCTGCAATGCAAACTATCCAATTCAGAAGTGTGTTTTTGTTTTTTGTTTTTTGTTTTTTATACACTGCCTCCGATTGTATTTGATCATAATTACAGATTCGCTACAAAATCTGATAAACTGAGGTAATCATTTCTCACTTACGCATGTTCAGAGTACGTTATACTTCATCGACGGTGGGGTTTCCCTTTTACCCAAGTTACCTGAACGAAATGAACTATACAAGACTCGAATTTCTATCGTTACGTCTCTACTCTTCAATCTGTGATGGGCGCTCGCAACTATCTTGCTCCGAATCCCACGACTGCCGGGATTTCCTGAACATACAAGCCGTAAAGTAAGGTGAGAAGGGTGTGATTACTAAGCGAATCATTATTCTAGCTTAAACCCTAGTCCCATATTTCTAATCAGACGTTAACACATGCTCGAATTTTCTGATTGAATGAGTTACTTTGGTTTGACTATACCTACTCTCAAACGTCGGTGGGTAGAGCTATTAGACATCATGAAACCCCGTGCATCTTTGCATTATGAAAGAGGAAGATTCTAATGCTA
>NW_027218114.1:0-5000 GCF_042767895.1 Penaeus vannamei | reverse complement strand
ATTTATTATTTATGTGTGGGGGGGGTGTGGGAGTTATGTGTGTGGTGGTGGGAGTGGGGTGAGTGGTGGGGTGGTAGGGAGTGAGTGGAGGGGGGGGTGGTGGGGGGGGGGGGGAGTGAGTGAGTGAGTGAGTGAGTGGTGTGGTGTGTGTGTGTGTGTGTGTGTGTGTGTGTGTGTGTGTGTGTTGTGTGTTTTGAAATCTTCTATCCCTCTCATCCTTGGTGTATCCCACACACCCAACAAAAAAACGTAATAACAAATTCATTGCAGTCAAACCCTTCAAAATAAAGACATCAGTGAGAGGACTTTTCCCCTTTAAATTCAACCCTTTCATCGATAGATTGTCACTATTAATTTTCTTTTTTTTTTTCAAACCTTCGATTCGCATTTCATCTCACGTAGACGCGATGAGTCACATGTAGGACCGCATTATAACGAAGTAACAGAATCACGGTGTCGTTTTTTACACCATAGTTCCTCCATGCTCAGCACAAACACAAGGCAGGCCCGATCTCATGGAGTTTGTATACGAAAAAAACACAGAGAATAAGCCATGTGTTACGAACCGCCCCACGACAACCGACGTGACTTTTCCTCCACCACGTCCAGAGGGAAACTGAACTCGCACTGAAGGAGACCCACTCATCGCCGCCTCTAACGGACACCTCCCAAAACAAAGGGTTCTTAATTTCCCTGCAGATGCAGTAGCTACTTCCTTTAAATGTTCGATTTGTTCCGTATTTATAGATTTCATTCACATCTAATTCAAAACGAAAATGAGGCTTGTGACTTAAGTTCGAGTTCTGTTAACTGCATTTCGAACGATACAAAATGGAACGGTGTTAAGATCAGTGACTGAAAGTTGGTGCTTCGAGGTGCAGTTTTTACGTTACGAACCGCGACGAACGTGTGGCAATCACCACCTCATTTCTTTACGTTTAGTGCATAAAACGATCCCATAGGAATCCACCATGAACAGTTTGGTAATTCAGACCCCAGCGGATGAACTAATTTGAACAATAGTAGTTCTGCTCGGAGAGAAACGGTGTTTGAATGTCGCAATTACCTGGCTTTTCAGCACTCGGTACGTAGGTAATTTCCGTCCAGCGATAAAAAAGAAAAAAATACTACTAGCATGATTAATTAAAAACTGAAATACCCTCTAGAAATATAAGAGGAATAACTTCATTCCCCTTCGAATAATTGAATTTGGAATTAATAATTCAAACACCATATCATCGAAATACTAAAGAAGAAAAACAAAAACAAAAAAGGATATCCTAATGTTCCTTAAGACTAAAGAAAATGAAGAGAAAACTTAATTCCCTTAATAACTGCTTCTCTTTGCCACTGTTCCACCCCCCCCCCCCCACAAACCCCTCTCCCACGCAGGTAGAGTGAGGTCAGAGGTCAGCAACTCTTCTTCCTCACTTGACTGTATGTTGTACAAAAAAATACCTTTTCGATGCTGAATAGGGATACATGCATACATATAATAATGATAATACTAAAAAGGGTTAATTTTTATTTTATTATTATATTATTATTATTATTATTACTACTACTATTATTATTATTATTTTTATTATTGTTATTATCATCATTATTATTATTATGATTATTATTGTTATTATTATTAATATTATCATTATTACTATTGTTATCATTCTTATCATTATCATTGTTATAATTATTATTATCATTATTAGATTAGCATTATCATCTTTTTTGTCATTGTCATTATTATCATTATTACTACTATCATTGTTATTATTACCATTTTCATCATTACGTCTTCTATAAGTATCATCAGTGTTATCATTACTCTTACTATGATCATTATTATCTCTTTTATTATCATTATAACTGTAACTCTCATTGTTATTACCATTACTATCATTATCTTATCATCATTATTATCATTATTATTATCATTATCGTCATCATTAACATAACCTATCTTTATGATTATTATCCTTAATTATAATAAGAAATATTATTACTAATATTGTTAGTTATTATTGATTTTTATCATTATTTATGTTGTTTTTATTGTTATTATTATTAAAATTACTACTACTGTTGCTTTTATCTTTATTATTATCAGTATTTTTATATTTGATCATCCTCATCATTAGTACTATCATTATAATCATCGTCATTATCATTTTAGTATTATTAGATTATTATTGTTATTGGTGTTGTTATTCTTATTATTAATATTATCTTTATCATCATCATTATAATTACTATTTTCTTGTCAATGTTATGATTACTATTATAATTTTTCTCATTATCATTACTAATATTATTATGATAATTATTATCATCATTACTACTAATGTTATTGTTATCATCATTATCATGATTATTATCCTTATGATTTATATTATTTCTATTATCATCATTATAATGATGATAATAATAATGATAATTATTATTTTTTATCATTATTATTATTATCATTATTATTGTCATTATTATTATTATTACTATTATTATTATTATTATTACTATTATTATTATTATTATTATTATTATTATTATTATTATTATTATGATTATTATCATTATCATTATTATCATTATTATCATTATTATTATCATTATCATCATCATTATCATTATTATCATTATTATCATTATCATCATCATCATTATCATTATCATCATCATTATTGTTATCATTATCATTATCCTTATGATTTTTATTATTTCTATTATCATCATTATTATGATAATACTACTAATAATGATAATAATTATTATTTTCATCATCATTATTGATATTGTTATTATTGTCATTATTATGATTATTATCATTATTATTATTATCATTGTTATTATTATTATCATTGTTCATATTATTATTGTTATTATTATCATCATTATTATCATCATTATCATCATCATCATTATTTTTATTATTATTATTATTATCATTATTATTATTACCCCTTATCATCATTTATTATTATTGATACAATTATTAATATAATTATAATCATCATTGTTGCTGTTATTGTTATCATCATTATCATTATTCTTTTATCATTATCATTATCGTTATTATTATTGTTATTGTTATCATAGTTATCATCATTGTCATCATTATTTTTGTTGTTATTATCATTATTATTTTCATTTCATTATTATTATCATCATTAACACTATTATTATTATTTATCCCTCCCTAAACCCATCATCATCCTCATTAATCATTACCATCATTATTATTATCATCATTATTATCATTCTGATCATTTTAATTTATTACTATTGTTATCATCATCATCATCATATTATTATTATTATTAGTAGTAGTAGTAGTATCATCATCATTATTATTATTACTATCATTATTGTTACTATTATTACAATTATCTATATTTTTTGTTTCTTAATCATCATCATCATTATTGGGGTTGTTTTTGTTGTTACTTTTATCATTGTTATTATCATTATTATTCTTAGTACTACTCATATTACTATTATCATCGTCATTGCTATTACTACTATTATTCTCATTATTATTTGTTATTATTGTGATCATTATCATTATCATTATTCTCATTATTGTTGCGATCATTATAATTATCATTATTATCATTATTGTTATTTTTGTCATCATCATTACCACTACTACTAATATTATTGTTGCAATGATTTCTACCATCAGTTTCATTTCCATTTTCGTTTTTACAATTTTTTATGCCATTGCTATCATTACCATTATCATTACTATTACTATTATTGTCATTATCATCATTGCTATTATCATTATCATTATCATCATTGCTATTATCATTATCATTATCATCATTGCTATTATCATTATCATTATCAATATCATCCTATTCATTTTTATTTTTATCATTGTTCTCATTGCCTCCTTTATTCAAACACTATTATAATTATTTTCTTATCACCATCATCAAGATGTATGTACTTCAGAGACCAACACGTGACCAAGGAGCCACTAAGTAATGCATGGTAATATGATTCTTTGATATATACATACATATATATATATGTGTGTAAAATATACAGTTTATATGAAAAAATATATATATATATATATATATATATATATATATATATATATATATAGTATAGTATTTTGTGTGTTGGGTTTTGTGTTGTGTGATGTGTGTGTATGTATGTTTTTTTATTATTATATATATTATATATATATATAAATATATATATAAAATATACATATATAAATATATATATATATATATATATATATATATATATATATATATATATAAATGTATATTTGTGTATGAGCACTAGTATTTTACAAGGACATTAGCAGTGTCCATATACAAGGACCGATAGATCTCGCTTCATCTTTCGATATCGACTCACAGGTTACTGAGGGTATCTGCTGACGAAAGGACCTTTAAGAAAAATAATGAATTACGCAAAGGGAATAACATTCGGAGCCTTAATCAGGGCCATTTTCTTTAGATTAAGCTAAAGCAGAAAATATATGCAGGGATTTTTTTTAAAGGTCTGTGAATCTTTTCGATTTCCGTAATTTCCGTTATGATAAAAAACTGAAATAAGAAATCCAAGCCAGCTTCAGAATCTTGGAATTTAGAGAAGGTTGAAAAATATACAAAATAAGAGTCAGCAATTACATTCGACTTGATAAAGTTTAGGAAAAACATATATCTTATATATCGTTTATGTAAATATATATACCAGAATAACAATGCCTTAGCAACATTTTCTATAATGCCGTTGCATCTTAAACTCTAGATTTCCCTAAATTTTGCGGAAACGTGACGTCACAAATCTTTGAGAGAGAGAGAGAGGAGAGAGAAGAGAGGAGAGAGGAAAGAGGAGAGAGGAGAGAGGAGAGAGAGAGAGAAGAGAGGAGAGAGAGAGAGGAGAGAGAGAGAGGAGAGAGAGGAGGAGAGAGAGGGAGAGAGAGGGGAGAGAGGGAGAGAGAGAGAGAGAGAGAGGGAGAGAGAGGGGAGAGAGAGAGA
>NW_027218113.1:10000-14912 GCF_042767895.1 Penaeus vannamei | reverse complement strand
TACTTCCTTACACAGACGTCAACTTCCCCCTTGTACAAAAGAGCGTGGCAGAACATTCTCGACGGAGACCCAGACAGCTTCGCCAGCCACTACACCGACTGTGCTCTGCGTGCTTTGAAGAAAAGACACGCTTGTCTGCTCGAGATCTCTGAGTATATGTATGAGTAAGTAAAACAATATTTCTCGGGTCTCTGATATGAAAATGATCATGGATATTCCTTTCATTCTACGTGTCGTGTTTTACTTTAAAATGACGACGATCACAGTACTCGGAAAAAATTGGATAATGAAGTTGAATAATTGTGATGATGAAATGCCGTAGAATTATTCAACGCGTGTTTTTTTTCTCTTTTTTTTTTTTTTTTTTTTTTTTTTGTATCGTTACTTTCACCGTTTCAGACACAGCAAGAATCTTCAGCTCGTTGCTCTCACAGAAGAGAAGTATGGGCGATTCAGTGTTGGAATCGCGGTGGCTGACAAGTCCCCTCTCAAAGACCTGTTTAATGTGCAGTAAGTATGAATATATATATATATATATATATATATATATATATATATATATATATATATATATATATATATATATATGTGTGTGTGTGTATGTATGTATGTATGTATGTATGTATTTATGTATATATATCCCTGAATAGGATAAGATAATGACTAAAAATCAAAATAATACGAGCGAAATCCATGACAGCAAAACCCTCCCCCAGCAGAACCCCCAACATTCTCACCCCCATCTTTCCCTTCCCCCCCCCCCCCCGCCCCCTTCCCCCTCGCTCCCCACCTCCTCCCTCCGCAGACTCGTGAGGATGAAGATGACCGGAATCCTCGACAAGATCATGACGAAGTGGAGGATCGAGCCGCCGGTCTCCGCCTCCACCTCCGTCCCCGCCATGAGCATGGGGTCCATGGCGTCAGCCTTCGTCATCATGACCATCGGCGCCCTCCTGGCCCTCGGGGTCCTGGCGGCCGAGGTCGCCGTCTGGAGGCGGTCGGGCGCGGCGGCGAGGGCGAGGGGGGGCGAGGGCGGCGGGGGGGCGGGGGGGAGGAAGGACGGGGGGTGGAGTGGGAGGGGGAGGTCTTCGAGGTGAAGGGTGAGGGAGTTGAGGGGGGGTGGCGGAGTCGGGGGTGGGGAGGGAAGGAGTGGAGGTGGAGTGGGAGGGGAAGACGGGGATGGAGTGGTAGGTAGGGGGAGGGTAAAGACGGAGTGGGAAAGGGAAGGTCTTCGAGGTGAAGGGGGAGGGTGTTACGGGGAGAGGAGAGTGGGGGGCGGGGGGGTGTAGTTGGAGGGGGAGATCTTCGACGTGAAGGATGAGGGAGTGGGAATGGGGAGGACGGGGGAGGAGTGGAGCAAGAAAAGGAGTAAAGGGGGATGGATATTCTTAGGAGTGAGGGGGAGATTCTTAGAGGGGAGAAGTCGAACGAATCCTAGGATGTGTAGAGCTTATGGTAGAAACTTTAGGTATAAAGACGCATGCTGGTACGAGAATTGTTATTAGAGATCACAGTTACATAAACACAGTATATATATATACATACATATATATATATATATATATATATATATATATATATATATATATATATATATATATATATATATATATGCATATGTATATATAGATACATATGTATCTGTGTGTGTGTGTGTAGATAGAGAGATAGACAGACATGTATTCTATCCATGTCTCCTGAGTCCAGTGCACCACCTAAAGGTACCTGTGTAGGGATGACATTTTAAGTTACGTCCATTTCTTATACAAAAACGTTATTGTTCTGATTTTCCTTGCTTTCACTGGAGACAATATATGCTGTTTGATAAGCAGTGTCCAGTCCAAACAACAGTTATATAGTTTTGTCAACACCAGAATAAACAAGAAGAATAGATGGTTTGCTTTACTATTTTATTTCTTTTCATGACAAACAAAAAGTCAATGATAAAAAGGTGAAAAGATGGGAAACAAAAAGGAATCATAACGATGATAATAAATCTACACACACACACACACACACACACACACACACACACACACACACACACACACACACACACACACACATATATATATATATATATATATATATATATATATATATATATATATGTGTGTGTGTGTGTGTGTGTGTGTGTGTGTGTGTGTGTGTGTGTGTGTGTTTATATATACATACATAAAGAATACATAAATATATATGAATATATATACATATATATTCATAAATATATATATATGTATATATATATATATATACATATATATATATATATATATATATATATATATATATATATATATATATTCATATATATACATGTCCATATTTATATATACATATACACATATATCTATATCTATCTATCTATTTATCTATGTACATACATAGACACACACAAACACACACACACACACATATACATATATTATATATATATATATATATATATATATATATATATATATATATATATATATATATATATATATGTATATATATATAATATATATTATATAAATATATATATATATATATATATATATGTTTAGTATATATATAAATATATATGTATATAGTATATATATAGTATATATGAATATATATATATATAGTATATATGTATATGTATATATATATATATAATATATATATATCATATATATATATATATATATATTATATATATATATATATATACACATACATATAACATGATCATATTCTTACGAAAGAGAATTAATCAGTAATTCTGTAACTAACTCCACGTGACCCGAATGGAATCCAATCCTCACTCACCATCTGCAATGAACAATTATTTTTTTTTTTTGTTGTTGCTATTGGCATTAATATTTTCAGAGGAAAGTACAGAGGACGAAGAGAGAGAGAGAGACAGAGGGAGGGAGAGGGAGAGGGAGAGAGAGAGAGACAGAGAGAGAAAGAGAGAGAGAATGAGAGGGAGAGAGAGAGAGAGAAAGAGAGAGAATGAGAGAGAGAGAGAGAGAGAGAGAGGTATCACGACAGGCCTTTATCAACTCGACCTTGAATCCGAGTCTGTTTCGCTCCTCTTTTACCAATTGTTGCTGTTTCGTCCATTTTCTCTTTTCTTTCTTCCCTTTTCTTGTGTTTCTCTTCGGTTCCCTTTCTGTTGTAGTCTTTGTCTCCTTGGGAGTAAATTCCTCTCGATTTCTCTTTCTATTTCTTCTTGAATTCCTTTCTTCTTTTTATCTTCCTCTTTTTAAGATTTCCTGCCTTCTCTCTCTCTCTCTCTCTCTCTCTCTCTCTCTCTCTCTCTCTCTCTCTCTCTCTCTCTCTCTCTCTCTCTCTCTCTCTCTCTCTCTCTCTCTCTCTCTTTTCTTAGGATTCAATTCCTTTTCTTTTTCTTTCTTTAACAGGTAGTCACGAAGAACAGTATTTTTCAAAAGGAAAAAAATGTCGTTCATAGTGGAAATTTTGCTAATTATATGAGTAATATCTGAGTAAACATCCAAGCAAACCGGATTCGCTGCTTTTCAGGGCAGTCATAGAGAGAAAGATTTGTGAGTTTGATGAATATCTTCATACACAGCAAAGGGATTGCTGGGGGGATGACTGCACGATAAAACCTAATAAAGGATAAACACAAATACACACATACACACACAGCACGTGCACACACACGCTCATATAAACATACACACACGCACACACACTCATACGCACACACACACACACACTCACATACGCACACACACACGTGCAAACACTCACACACATACACACACACACACGCATACACACACAAACTCACATCTACACACACACTCATACACACATACACGGACACATACCAACACACACATGCACAAAATGAAGGAATTGCTGCTGCTAATGACGATGATAATGAAAAATGATGATAATGACAATCCTATAACTGATGACGATAATGGCATTGATGTTGACAATGCAAGTATTGTTAGTAATAATGATACTACTACTACTACGACTGCTGCTGCTATTACTGCTGCTGTTGTCCCTGCTCCTACTACTACTACTACACCAATAATAATAAAAATAATGTTAATAATGATAACATTGATAATAATAACTATAACAATAGTAATGATATTACTATGATAATGATGCTAATCATTATAACGGTAATAATGATGACAATAATGAAAGTAATAATAATAGTAATGATATAAATGACAATAATAATGACCATGATGATATTAATGGTAATATTAATGACAACAAAAACAATAGTGACAATAATACCAATAATAGTAATAATAATAACATTAATAACAATAAGGATGATAATAATGATATTAATAATCATAATGATAATGATGGTAATAATTATAATGATAATGACAGTAATAACATTAATAGCAATGAGATAATGATAATAATAACATCAATAGTAATAATAATAATAGTAATAATAAGAAGAATAGAAGTACTTGTAATAATGATACTGATAGTAATCATAATGATAACAATGATAATGATGATAGTGATGATAATAATGATAATCATATTAACAATAATAAGAATACACATATTTTCTTAATTCAATCTCATTCTATCTGTTACAATGGTTATCCTTGGTGTACTAAGCTGTCTGTGTATTTTTGCTTCTAAATTACCCCCTTTGTGCAAGGAGCGGCTGGGAAGGTTGCAAGACGAGAATACTGCAACTACGACACAGCACACTAATGGTAGTGAAGATAAGGAATATGATGATGATGACAACAACAGTGATAATAATGGTAATGATGGGAATGGGAATGAGGATATAATAGCGTGAAGATAGTAGTTGCTGTTGCAATGTTATTAGGGATGGTATTGATGGTATTATTAATAGCAATAAGGGCAATAATAGCAGTAGTAGTAATAATGATGATAAAAGTGATAATGATAATGATAA
>NW_027218113.1:0-5000 GCF_042767895.1 Penaeus vannamei | reverse complement strand
TCATAATAATAAAAAATGATAATATGATAATGATAATAATAGCAATAATATGATAATGATGATATTGATAATAATAATAATTACAGTAAGAATAATAGTAGTAGTAATTATAGTAATAACAATGATAGTAATAAGAAGCATGATAATTATGATAATAGTGATGATGATGATGATAATGATAATCATAATATTGATAATCATAGTAATGAAGCCAATAATAACAATGATAATAATAACTATAATTATCATAATGATATTCATAATCATAATGAAATTAATAATAATAATAATGATAGCAATAATACAAATAACAATGACATTGATTATTCTGATAATAATAAAATAATAATTGTAATACCAGCAATAACAATAGAGATAAAATAATAATATTGATTTCTCTTTTGTGAAATTAAGAAAAATAACTATAATTTCTTTTCAAAACTGTATGTCAGTGGAAATTCGATTATAATCGTGTTTTGTGGCGATCAAAATACACCACCAAATATGCATCGAAGTGTTTTGAGTTTAGGGAAGCTACAAAAAAAGACTTTTGATTTAATTTAATCCAGATCTCAAATGTGTATGCGCAATGGCAGCGTCCAGGATTAACTTTTAACACACCAGGATTTACAGACACGGAAAAGGCAATGTTAAATCCAGGTTGAAAAGCCTTCCCAACTTATGTAATATATCTGTCCAAGGTTTCCCTCTCATTTGGTGAGATATTTTAGTCTTTCATTATATTTCAATTGATGTTTCCAAATATCATGAGCTAACCTTTTCTTTTCAATTATCCTCTTTGGAATAGATTGCCTCAAGGGTAGATAGTAGACACAAGCAGTATACATATCTTCAATGTGTATTATCGTATATATTTACAATATATATGAAGCATGAACACGAGAAAATCACTGTTGCCTGGGGTAAAGAGCCCGAGGTAACGAGACCGAGTGTTAAGGCCCGGTAATGCGGTCCGGGTAAACTGGCGCCGTGCAAGGAGGTCCAGTCAGGATTCTTCCACATTAGATGAAATGGAGGCTACGGAAGGAAAACCGTCCTTGGTGATAATTTACCCTATATAATACATGTAAAGTCACTTCCACTTCAGTGACACTTCACTGCGCTTCCACTTCACTTAATTATCATTTAACATTTTACATTATGATACATCAACAAGTATTCACTTATACTTACAACGTGTCTGAGTGTGGAGTTCGGAGCCTAGTGGCTGACCATATAATGGCGACCACCGACCAAGGCTCTCTTCAGACGAGAAAAAGAAAGCTTTAGTGACATCATAATTAGGCCTCAAATTCAGAACACAAACTTCCTGGATCTTTCAACTACAATGACTTTCAAACCTTTTTTTATTATTATTTATTATATTTATTATCTTATTCATTTATTACCATATTCCTCGCTAGCAATATCCCGAAAGAACTACCTTAGCTTGCCCCGCCGTCACTCACGAGGAAGAGCTCTCGGAGAAACAACTCTCCCGCTGATATATGTTGATGTTGCGATTTTTTTTCTATTTATTTCAGTCGCCTCTAAAATTCAAAAGCAATCTGAAGCCATTTATATATTTCATTTGTAATGACAGATATATATCTTCATGAGATAATATTACCATACATCTGCATATATATTTTGTTCTTTGTAGAAAACATTAGGATGGGACATGAAATCCTTAGAGTGACATATCTCTCTCCCTACCCTCCTGTCTCTCTTTCACTCCCTTCCTCTCATCCACCCTCCTCCCCTCCGCCGCACCCTCCGTGTCTCTTTCTTCCTCCCTCTCTCTCTATCTATCTACTCTATCTCTCTCTTTGACTATATATATATATATATATATATATATATATATATATATATATATATATTATATATATATATATATATATATATATATATATATATATATGTATATATATATATAAATAAATAAATATATATGTATATGTATATATATATATAAATATATATACATATATATATATATATATATATATATTTATATATATACATACATATATATATATATATGTATATATATATATATACATATATATACATACATATATATATATATATATATATATATATATATATATATATATATATATATATACATATACAGTATACACACATATACATGTGTGTATGTGCGTGTGGGTGTATCTCTGTACGTATACGTGAATACGTACACATAAATCGTACATGTTTCTGGCACCGTTGCGCTGAGAGAATATTATCATTTTAAAAGAAAAATGACCCGGCTGTTAAAGGCAATTGCCAAGAAATTGCCGAAAGACTCGGGCGCAGCGGCGACACGGGAGGCGATGGGGTGGCAATCCTCGCGTGGAAATTATGCAACTACGTCCAGCGCGATAATTTCCTCGTGGGGGAGAGATAATGGCGAACGGATGGGCGAAGGGGCGGCCGGAATAGGCTGGTTGAGGAACAGATGAAAACGGACAAACATTGCGAAAGTTGGCAACATTTCTCTGGCACGGCTGAGGGGTGCAGGGAGGGAGGGAGGGGAAGGGGGAGGGAAGAAGGAAGGGAGGGGAAGCGGGAGGGAGGAAGGGAGGGGAAGGAGGAGGGAGGAAGGGAGGGGAAGGGGGAGGGAAGAAGGAAGGGAGAAGGGAGGGGAAGGGGGAGGGAAAAGGTGTAGGAGAGGCGAGGGGGGAAAGGGGTGAGGGGAGAGGAAAGGAGGGGAAGGGGGGTAGGAGAGAGAGAGGGTAAAAGGTGGGAGGGAGAAGGAGATGGAGGGAAAGGGTGGGGAAGGGGGAGGTAAAAGGAGGGAGAAGAGATTAAAACACAAGAACCAGCAGAGGAGATGTCAGTGAGGCCGCCCGCGCCCGTGAGGAGAGGAGGGGACTGTCACAAGCATCAGGTGCTGAGGAGCTGCTGAAGTAAGCGTTGTGCAACTTGCATGCAACCTCTGAAATGCGGGCGTGTTTGCTAACTTAAGCGCGTGTTTGTGAGCGATGTGTGTGTGTGTGTGTGTGTGTGTGTGTGTTTAACGTGGCTATCATTTCTGTTAATGATTGTTATTACTAAGATCATTGTTATTATTATCACCATTGTTATTTCTAATATTATCATGATCATCATTATTATTCGTTATTATTATATCATTATTATTGCCATTATTAATATTATCAAAATTCGATAAGTTAAAATGGGGTTTTCTGGGAAATGTATTTTATTTTGAATACTGTGATATGCCAAGTAGTTCATGTGTTACTGCACTTTTGTCAAAATATTTTGTTAACCATCAGTGTCTGATATTCCACATGTATGCATTCAACGGCCACTTTTTAGTGTTGTTATACCTGATTTACGTGTTTTCGGATTTATTTATGCAATTCTGTACGAGAATCGGCCCGGAGAACCTTCTGCGCATGCGCGTGTCCGGGCGCTAGTTTTGACAGGAGGGTTCCCGGCCATTCGGTGACAGGAAGGCGGCGAGAAAGGTTTCATTTTCGATGTTGCGTCGATTCTGGGCTATTCTTAAGACTGTGCAGTGACAACGAAGGAAGAAATAGACCTTAACAACCATCGCAGTTTGGTGTCTGAGCCTATCAAGAGCCCAAAATGCCGAAAAAATGCGATTAAAAACGAAGCGATCCACACGGCAGAGAAGCGAAGGAAAGTCTGGTGTTTTGTGATATAAAGGTATTTGGTTTATTGTTTACAGTCTGGACGCAGCTCTACCTTGTGCATACCGGGGTGAAGAGAATGTGTCCCGGGGGCCTTAGTGACCGTAATTCAGATAGTTCGGTGAGGTTGGGTTATGTCAGGACAACGCAATTATTATTACCATTATCAATTGCTTTATTATTGTTGCTATTATCGTTCTTATTGTTTTATTCTTATCATCGTTACTAACATCATTCTTATTTTTGTCATTGTCATTATAGTTGATTTTATTTTGTTACCATTGCCTTGTTATTATTAATGCTAACCTCATGATCATTATCATCAATAATATTGTTATTAATGCTGGTATAGTTATTCCTATCATATTTGTTGCTGATGATAGTGTTGCTATTCTCATTATCAATATCGTCTGCTATCTTATATCACGACGGCTATTTTAGCCAAAGTTGTTGATTGCTATTTTCCTGTTATCTTCATCATTTTCATCATCATCATTATCGATATTGTCATTATCAACCGTTCTTCACCATCTTTATTAACTTGAGTTGTCATTTTCCCCCATTTGAGATTTGGACATTGCAATGTGTTACGTAATGCAATATTCAAATTGGTTTGGCTTTATTTACACAGCCAACTTTTCATTATTTACACAGCCAACTTTACATTATTTACACAGCCAACTTTACATTATTTACACAGCCAACTTTACATTATTTACACAGCCAACTTTACATTATTTACACAGCCAACTTTACATTATTTACACAGCCAACTTTACATTATTTACACAGCTAACTTTACATTATTTACACAGCCAACTTTACATTATTTACACAGCCAACTTTACATTATTTACACAGCCAACTTTACATTATTTACACAGCCAACTTTACATTATTTACACAGCCAACTTTACATTATTTACACAGCCAACTTTACATTATTTACACAGCCAACTTTACATTATTTACACAGCCAACTTTACATTATCTAAGCTAAAAAAAGTAGAAAATGAATAAATAGAAAGATAATGATAACGAATGAATGAATATAAAGATAGGGGAATAAATATATGAATATAAAGACAGGTGAAGAAATATATGAATGTAAAGATAAATAAATAAGTGGATGATCATAGCTAATGTAAATAAAACAAGTAAACAAATAAGTAATGATGTGTTTGAATAAATAAATAGATAATTTACCTCATGATATATGACAAAGTGCCACGACAGAAGATAAAATCAAGTCATAGCATCTGGCACCCTTGAACTGGCACTCTCTTCATGAGCTGCGGCCAAGTGCTCGCGACGTCTCACTAAATACGTAAA
>NW_027218111.1:12500-14901 GCF_042767895.1 Penaeus vannamei | reverse complement strand
ATTTTCCGAGAAGTGTCTCTTCGCGTAGCTTAAATGTCATTAATTAGTGGCGATCCGGATATAGGAATTGCATTGGCAATAGGGAAACTATTTCCATTATGCTTACGGGCGTCAAAAGGAATTTCAATGTAATTCTTCAAGTGTAAATATTTCTATTGCATCAGTGACCCTATTGCCCTGACGGAGGTATGCGCTCTCTGAGTGCTTCTAGTTGCTGTTGTTGTTGTTGTTGTTGTTGTTGTTGTTGTTGTTGTTGTTGTTGTTGTTGTTGTTGTTGTTGTTATTATTATTATTATTATTATTATTATTATTATTATTACTATTATCATCATCGTTGTTAATATTGTTGGTGCTGTTGTTGTTATTCTTGCTATTATCATTATCATGATTATATTTGTTGCTATCACGTCCGCCAAGGAAGTTATGTTTTCAGTCGCATTGGTTAGTTAGTTTGTTTGTTTGTTGGTTAGCAGGATAACTCAAAAAAAAATATGAATCTGATTTTTTTTTTCTTTTTACCAGAGGTGAGTCATATTTTGGTGGGAATCTGGATATTATTTGTTCGTTTGTTGGAAAATTTGTTTATATTTGTTTGTTTGTTTTTGTCTTACTTTCACTTGGATTATATTAAATTTTGGTGGTGATCCAGATTTTTTTTTTTTAGGTTATGTTTGCGGACGTCACCTGTAAACTTGAGAAAGGTGGTTTTAATGTAATTCTTTAAGTGTAATTATTTTTATTGCATGAGTGACCTTCTTGCTTTGGTGGAGGTATGTGCTCTCTCAGAGCTTCTAGTTACTATTATTATTATTATCATCGTTATTTCTATACAGGTCATCATTCTTCTTATCTTTATTGACATTATCATTTTTATCATCCCTTTTTTAACTGTTTTTAAAAGTCAGCCTTGAAGACAGAGAGCTCAACGGAAAGGGGAAGAGTTAGACAGATAGATATAGATAGATAGATAGAGACAGAGAGAGAGAGAGAGAATGAAATTCTCACATGCAGATAGGCAGACAGACAGATGTAGAGAGGGAGGGAATAATAGAGAGAGAGTAAGGGGGGGGGGGGGAACAGTCAGATAGAGATACTGACATACAGACAGACAAGCAAACAGACAGAGATACAGTCAGAGAGAGAGAGAGAGAGAGAGAGAGAGAGAGAGAGAGAGAGAGAGAGAGAGAGAGAGAGGAACAGAAAGGCATACATACATACTGTGACAAAAAAAAAAAAAAAAAAAAAAAAAAAAAAAAAAAAAAAAAACAGACAGACAGAAAAATACACATACATATAGATCAGATACAGACACACGAACGAGAAAACGGAACGCACGAACCCGCAATTACGCTTGACCGAAAATTAATTAATCAAATATCAATCTCGATAACCACTTGTAATATCTCTAATTAATAAAACTCCTTAACACTATCGCGTACGGCATCTCCCACGCGGTTCGCAGGTGTCAACAAAGGGGAAGTTTTGCATCTATTATAATTAGTGGACTTAAACCGCCGTAACGTCCATCCTGTCCTTATATCCCAATGGCTGATCAACCGTATGTCCGCATCTTCTTGATCAGGGTGGGTTTCTTTTCCTCTTCACCCTTGTTTTATTCGTATAGTTCTTTCTATTTTCTTTTTTCTCTATCTCTGTTTATCATTATTATTGTGCTTTTCTCTTTCTTTTTCTTCTTGTGTTTGTCGTTTTCCTACTTTGTTTTTTTTGTTTATCCATTCGCTTTCGACTATACATTTTCTCATTCTTATCATTTTTTGCCTTTCTTATTTTCTCTCTGTCCCACCCTGTTTCTTCTGTTTGTTGCCCCTTCTCTTTATATATACCTTATCTTTCTCTATCTATATTGCTCTCACTCTCTCTGTTTTTATATCTTCCAGCTTTTTTTTCTCTCCCTTCATATTTCTGTCTCTTGGCCCCTTTCTCTTTGTCTCTCCCATCTTCCTATCTCTTTCTCTGTCTTTGTCAGTCAGTCAGGGAGTTTGCCTGTCTCTCTCTCTCTATCTCTCTCTCATTATGTCATATTATCTCTCTCTCTCTCTCACTCTTTCAATATGTCTCTATGTCTCATTTTCTCTCTTTTTCTCACCCTCTTTCTTCCACCCCCCTTCTGTCTCTCTCTCTCTCTCTAATCACATTTTCTCCTTCTCTTTCTCTCCCCCCCCCCTCTCTCTCTCTAACGAACCGTTAAAGATACAATCAGCCTTTTTTGAACTGTTATGCTATTAATCATGCTCATTAAAACCCTCATTAATCCTAATGTCCGTGATCACTAATATTAAATCAACAGTAATAATGTTAATAGGAAGTTAATACGAATGATATGAATATGTATCTATGACAGCAAAATTAGATCTATGGAAAATCCATTAAGAAAAGAGGA
>NW_027218111.1:0-2500 GCF_042767895.1 Penaeus vannamei | reverse complement strand
AGAAAGGAAAGTGGAGAGTGAGAGGTGAGAGAGGGGCGTGAGGAATGAGAGGGGATAGAGAGAAGCGAAAAGGAGAGAGAGAGGCGAGAAGGACTGAGAGGGAGGCGAGATGTGAGAGGGGAGAGAGGGAGACAAGAAGGAGTGAGAGGGGAGAGAGAGAGAGGCGAGAAGGAGTGAAAGGGGAAAGGTGGAGGCAAGAAGTGAAAGGGGAGTGAGGCGAAAAGTAATAAGAGGGGAGAGAGGGAGATCAGAAAGAGTGAGAGGGGAAAGGGGGAGGTGAAAGGGGAGAGAGGGAGGTGAGAGGGGAGAGAGGGAGGCGAAAAGGAATAAGAGGGGAGAAAGGGAGACAAGAGTGAAGGGGGAAAGAGGGAGGTGAGGAGTGAAAGGGGAGAGGGGGAGGCAAGATGGAGTGAGAGGAGAGAGAGAGAGGCGAGAAGGAGTGAGAGGGGAGAGAGGGAGGCGAGAAGGAATGAGAGGAGAGAGGGGGCGGGAGAGGGAGGCGAGAAGGAGAGGGGAGAGAGGGAGGCGAGAAGATATGAGAGGAGAGAGGGAGGCGAGGAGTGAGAGGAGAGAGAGGGAGGCGAGAACAAGCGAGAGTGTTGAGAGGGAGGCGATAAGGAGCGAGAGGAGGTGAGAACGGGTGAGAGGGGAGAGAAGGCGAAAAAAGAGAGAGGGAAAAATATAAATATTCATAAATAATCACGTAGAGGCAGACCTTCGCATGAAATATGTTCCTTTGTCGGTCGTTAAACGTTAGACGCTCTGAAAAACATACGAAACAAATCGACCTGTATTCGCGAACACGAAGCCCACCTCCGACCCCGGCTGCGCGCTCCAGCCCCGCAGACGGACGCAGCGAGGGAGCGCGAAGGCGTATCGGATGCTGCTCCGTCGGTCGATATTCCGCAACAAATTAAGTCTATCTGGGCTAAACACACAGGATATGACAGAATGGCTTTTTAAGTAGACGCCAGCACGCTACTCCCGGCTGCCATATCGGCGTCTGCGCGTCCTCTAAAAACATAATTGCATCACACATCCTCTAAATGCCGAAGAATGCAAACAGACGAGCCGGCTTCATCGGTAAAAAATGCACGACAAAAAAACTAGGAGGGGAAGAAATAAAACCTTTTATGTTCCGTCTTAACTCATTGTTTGCATAATGAATTATAGTAATATGGAAATTGTCGTGTTTTAGGAGGAATTTCCACACAATTTCCAATCGTGCACAAAGGCTTCCGACGAGACGGCTGCGCGACATTACCGTGAACAAACAAGACTGTAAAGAGCCGCTGATTGGCTGGCCGGCGGTTTACAGGATAACCAACTTGTTTAACCCAAGTGTTCACAACCCGGCAATTAGGGGTAAGCGATTGGGTTTAACGAAGAGTCGAGGCTGTTGGTAATGCTTCGTTCCCCTTCGCCCCTTTCGCTCCCTTTCGTCCGGTTGAGCTTCGCCTCGACGCCTCCGTCGGCCCGCGAGGTCGCCCTCCTCCTCGGAGCGAGCAGGACGACCTCTCTCGCCGCTGACGGAGGCGGGGAGGGCGGCGAGCGGCGTCCCTGCGGCGGACTCGTCTCCTGCCGCGGGATCCGACGGCGCCCGCTGTCCCCCGCGACCCGAACCTGTTACAGGAGAGACGAAGCAATGTGGAGTCGGCCCAAACTCGATAATATTCGAGGCGCTGTAAATGGCCAACTTGCCCTGTTCTTCGCGCGGCCTCTTATTATTTATTCAAATGATGCCTGACCACCTCAGCCTCTGCCCCGGCCGTCGTCGAGATGCCTCTGCTGCGCCACTCTGACCCTTCCTTCAGAGGCAGATAAGGACAATATAACCACCGCGAAAGCACAGAGGGTTACGGCCCTAGCCTCTCGAAGACGGTGGCGTACAGTGTACACGGTAAATACATTATTTGTTCCTTCTCTTCAACTAAAACGTACAATAAACATAGTGCAGGAGACGCCTCGGGGGACGAGCAGTCGGCCATACAAAAAGTGCATTGAAATTCGACTGTAAATCTAGTAATGGATATCATCAACTCATTCGCATCTCGTCTGTCTCTAAAAAAATTTATTTATGTATTCTCTCTCTCTCTCTCTCTCTCTCTCTCTCTCTCTCTCTCTCTCTCTCTCTCTCTCTCTCTCTCTCTGCCCCTTTCAACCCGTCTTAAAACCTTAGCTAACTGCCATTATATTGCCTTCAAACTTACCCGTTACTTCTAAGATGCAAGTTACTTATAAGATAAGCGTTGCTCTTCATTTCTGAATTACAGGGTATTTCCCGGTATCATCAGATTACCTTATAATTTACATAATTCTGATGAGGGTAATTTAACCAACATTGACTATGTAAATGATATCTAACACGGTGTACAATTGCCGTACACTCTGCAAAATTACGATACTCCGTGGAAATTATGCCATCGTAAAACCCCGGCGTAGAATATTGTTTTCATATCGTGATAGATGCTGAGCCCGACGATCACTCCATGTAATAATT
>NW_027218108.1:0-5000 GCF_042767895.1 Penaeus vannamei | reverse complement strand
AAAGGAAGAAAGAGAGAGAGAGAGAGAGAGAGAGAGAGAGAGAGAGAGAGAGAGAGAGAGAGAGAAAAGAAGAAGAGGAAGAAAGAGAGAGAGAGAGAGAGAGAGAGAGAGAGAGAGAGAGAGAGAGAGAGAGAGAGAGAGAGAGAGAGAGAAAGAGAGAGAGAGAGAGAAAGAGAGAAAGAGAGAGAGAGAGAGAGAGAGAGAGAGAGAGAGAGAGAGAGAGAGAGAGAGAGAGAGGAGAGAAAGAAAGGAAGGAAGAGAGAGAGAGAGAGAGAGAGAGAGAGAGAGAGAGAGAGAGAGAGAGAGTCAGGAAGGTGAGAGATAGAGAAAGAAACAAACACAGAAAGAGAGGGAGAAGAGAGACAGAGATAGAAAGAAAGTGAGAGAGAGTTGACGAGAAGTGAGACAGAGAAAGAAAGGAAGAGAGAGAAAGAGAGGCAGGGCGAGACAGAAGAGAGTGAGAGTCGTTCAGTGCACCGGGGACGAGTGTGAGTGCAGCGCCGGGGTTAGAAACAGACTCACACCCTGCTGAGTACACCCTATCACGCTGCTTGGCGACATCTGGCTGCAGTTGCATGTCTCACACTTGCAAGAAGCCATTATCTAGCCACTTCAGCCTCTCTTTTTCTTCCTTTTTTTCCTTCTTAGTTATCTTTCTCTCTCTCTCTCTCGGCTCATTCCCCCTCCCTCTCTCCTCTCACTCTCTTTTTATCTCGCGAATTTGCTTGCATCATTTATCCTTATCTCTCGATGCTTCTGCTTCTATCGACGCAGTGCGTTAGATCCATAGAAGGAATTCTATCGTTTGTTAGAAGCGGGGGTGGAAGGGGAAGGGGGTGGGTGGGGTTGTGGAAGGGGGGGGAGGAGGTCAGAGAGATAATCAATATAGACGTCACTTAGAATCTGTTATGTTTGACCTTTCTAACACCCGTTGATATGAGCGAGACTCCCTGCTCAAGAAAGGGGATTCCCACCCTTACGCGCCGGCACATACGGTCGAAATCCACTCGCTCCGGAGACGAGCTCGACCGGGTGCTATGGAGTAAATAGTCTCATTTTGCCTTCATCGTGATGCTTACGCCCTTTTAAAGGTCTTGCACTAGGGACGATAACTAGCAACAAAGCAATTACTATATCGCCCTTATAGACATGTCACTGCGGCTTTGAAAAAAAACGAAAACGAATCGGGGTCTGGGATTTTGATCTTCATGGTCGCACTACGTAAGGGTGAAAATCTCACCACACAGGCTACCAAGAGGATCTAGTCCTTATGTCCCCTTGTCGTAAGGGTGAATATTCTGTCATAGTTTGGCCTTGTAAATCCAATGCACTGCAGTGTCGGACTGTAAATTTCAACTAACAATTAATTTAAGCGGTTGTTAATTTACCTCTCACCAATAACAGAATTGCTGCATGTGATTAATTAATAACCGAGACTTGCAAACGCAAAAACGAACAGACAACAAACAAAAACACATACAAACAAAGCACACGACAAACACGGACGTATACGCCTCTCAAGTACTCTCCCACACTCCCACACGTACACAGAGCATATACGCATGCACGCACATATGTATGCACGCATCCCCGCACGGAGATACACATGCATGGTGAACAGCTTACAAAGTACGCATGGTCGGCAAGCACATGTAAGCGCGCTTTCAGACAACCTTTGTCTCCAACGCCTTCCTCCTCCGGCCATTGAATATTATATAACCGCGCTATTTACGATATCGACTTGCAGAAACCTTCCCCTCTCCACAGACGAAATTTTGAACGAAAATGCGCTGTACGGCGATTTGAATTTACCCGCCATTTCTGAAGATATTTTGAATGGCTGGCCCGGCTGCGCGGGAGCGGCTGCGGGGCAGGACGTGGGTCTTATGCTAAGGGATCATAAAGTCGATATATGGCGCTCTCTTTTTCGCTGTGTACGTGCGCTCTTTCTCGCTTCTCTCTCCTTTTCTCTTTCTCCCTCTCTCTTTTCTCCCCCTCCCCCCTCTCTCTGTCTCGCTCTTTTCTCTCTATCTTTGTCACGTATATGGTTATATTATGTGTTTCATATGTATGTTTATGTATGGAGTTCGTATCTGTGTTTAACTATGTGTGTTGTTTGTATCTGTCCGTGCGCGTGCATGAATCCCCACGCTATACGTTTGCATTTGCGTTCGCATGTGCGGCCGCGTGAATTTGTGTCTGCGGTGGAACGCGACCGAGATCCGTTCCTGCGTCCAGTTCAATCCTCGTTCACACATCTGCCTCCCGGCCCACCCTCGTAGAACCGGCCTAGGTAAAATCCTATTTTTATCACAGATTGCGCCTCTAAGTCATCACTTCATAGGGGTGATATTACCTTATCGATAGGCTGACGTGCTGAGGCACCAATTGTGACGGGGATAGAGCAAAAAGCCTTTTCGCCCTAAGACACTACTGAAATAAGTACCAAATTCGTCTTTAGTCCGGCGAGTGCTGAGTTAGAATATAACGGTAAAGGTAAAATGATCTTTATTTTTTCAGGGCGCACGGACGATTTTTCTTTGCGGTTCGCTCCTCCCCTTCCCTCTAACCAAGTGCTGAGTCTAAAGTTGCTAGAAACTGCTGATTTGATGATGAGCTTGGCTTCTAATTTATTTATAGGTCAGCTCCTGCCTCCCGCTCCTCGCTCGGCGGCGCTCGCTCCTGCCGCTCCCCGGCTCTCCGCGCTCCGCCACAGGAAGAGAGCAGGAGGAAGCGCTGTTACACGAGGCTGAACCGCGCTCGAATTTTGAACGCGCTGTCTCTTCCTCTTCCCCTGTCCGCTCTCTCTCCGTCGCCCTCCTTCCCCTTTCTCTCTTCCTCCTCCCATCTCCGCGTTTTCCTCCAAACCGCCGCCCATCCCTCTTTCGCCTCCCCCCTCCCCCTCCCCTCCCCCCTTTCCCGCTGTGAAGAGAATCTGAAGTTAAATGACGTGTTGGGCTGATTTTCTGAGAACTATTCTTACTATTGCATTTATCGCGTCCAAAATGCGAAGGCTATTCTGCAATTAGGAGTACCAAGGTGTGCGCTCGTAGGTAGACTGCATGTCTGCACGAGCATGCTTGTGCACAGTATTCGTAAGCGCGCGCGCATGTGTGTATATATATGTATGTGTAGATTTGTGTATACGTCTGTATGTGTGTGTGTGCTGTGCATCTGCGCGCGAATGTGTATGATATGCGCGTGTGCATATACCGTGTGTGTGCTTGCTTATATGTGACTGCAACGTGTCCGCATGCACGTAACTGCTTGTGCAGGGTCTGTGTATGCTTATGTCTGTATCTCAACGTTTCTTTGTGAGGAGCCCTAACTGCAGGTGTTTTTCAGGGCGCTTTCAATAACAGTCCTTTTTATATACATAGTTTTTTGCATACCTCATGCCCGTACCCACGTGTCGGTACCCGTGCCTTGCAGGTTTATATGCTACATGCTGCCATGCGAGTGAGGTTCGTACATGTGTAGGATGTACTTACTCACACACACACACACACACACACACACACACACACACACACACACACACACACACACACACACACACACACACACACTCACTCACACACACACACACACACACACACACACACACACACACACACACACACACACACACACACACACACACACACACACACACACACACACACACACACACACAGACACACACACACACAATTATGTACATATGTGTATATATATATATATATATATTCTTTACATTTCAGTCGCGAATATCACTCCATCAGCCTCGTTATACTAATGAAAGAGAAGCTAGCCTAAACAAAGGAATCCTTCTTCCATCACCTACATGAATATTGTTAAAGGAGCGCGCGTGTAAAAGTAAATGTACAAAAAGAAAAAAATCACACACACACGCACACACTTCTTCCTTTATTTCCGGCGGAAGGCCTCATCTCCTGAATTTTCGATCGCCGTTTTCTATTTCTCATCTCTCCATTTGAATTTAGTTTGCAAAAGAAAATGGGAAATAATCATACTCATTACCTTTTTGTCATGAAAATGCCATTCTCTCATGGGCTTCGAATTCTTCCGTTAAAATCCCTCCTCCCCTTTTGTTGAAAAGTCCCTCTCCCATTCCCCTCTCTCCTATTCGCTGTCGCAAGGAATGGTGATAAAAAAACGCACAAGGAGAGAGCAAAAGAGATAAAAGAGGGTTAAGAAGAAAAGCCGCATATGCAAAGAAAAAAACGAAGAAAAAAGAACCCATACGCCACAGAAAACACACACAAACACACACACTTCTCGCGATCGTAGACTCCAGAATGTATCAATACACAATGCGGGTGAAAGAACTGTGGACTTCAGCTGACTTCCTGATGCTCCGAAGAGAGTCCTGACGAAAGGAAAGGAAAGGTGGAAGGGAAGAAGAAGGAAAAGAAGAAGAAGAGGGAGGGTGACATTAACACACGCATCCACAATCCACCAATAAAGAGCATTTGAGACCAGAAGTTCACCTAAGTCTAGTTTGCAAAGCCGTTTTTGATTCACCTGAACGATCAATTTTGAGGTAAACATACATTATCTTATGCACTTCCTCATCCTGCTGTCTTAATTGTAAGGAGCATTTGAACTAAGACTTATGGAACGTTCTAGTTGTTAGTCCGTTCTTTTTGAGAACAGGTGAGTCAGTGAATTTACCTGTCTGTCTTCTAGAATACGGAGGAGGTGAGACTCATTGCCAAATATTTCTCTATAGCTCTGATCTGTGTCTTCTGCAACGATGAACTATTAAGAAAATGGACATAGCGTTGTGGAAAAAATATTTGGATCAGTTTCCTATTGATCCACTGCTAAGGTTTCAATATGAACGAAGATTTCCAGATTGGTGAGAACTTTAGTTTTCGTTAACCTTTACCTAGGCCATATGTCGAGCAGTTGTGAAATGACGTGTTTCTCTTATTTGAGCGAAATTTTAATTTAAGGAAACTGAGCTTTCGAGATTTGCTCTGGCCCCACATCCT
>NW_027218104.1:10000-14862 GCF_042767895.1 Penaeus vannamei | reverse complement strand
TCCATAAACAAAAAAATGCATGTATTTTGCAACATAATCTTCCATTCTCAAGTATACCAATTAAAAACCAAAAATTAAATGAGAAAAATAAGTAAAGGTAAATGAAAACAACATTTCTATTACAAAAGGATTATCAAGTATTTAATTTAACAATACAAGATAAATCAAAAAAACCCTAAACCTTATTAAATGCACTATATATACATACAAAAAGATTTTTTTCTTGGCTAATTTACTTAACCCCTTTGATCCAGGTGACCCGTATTAAAAAATTTTGGTTGAGGGCCAGGTCACTCGAACTTGCCGTCATGAACGAAGGCAAGAGTGACAGAAAAGACTTGCCATGAGTGCACAAACCTCATGGAGTGTGATTTAACTCGCTTGGTGTTTAGAAGGGGGCTTTTGCATTATTTCTGTTGATAAGTAAGTAAGAAATTTGACTGGAAGAGTGCTGGCACCAGGAAGGATGCATTTCTATGCTTAGCATCATATTCCTGGCTGTCGTGACTGGCAGTGCAAGTTGTATTACAGAAAGTTGATAATAACGAAAAAATAAAATATTTGACACAAAGAACAAAATGTTACCTATTTATTTTTTCTTGCACCAAGTTATTTACTACATAGAGACATGATGTGGAGTCTGTGCAAAGAAAATAATTTTTTACCATATGAATAAAGCAGATCGAAAGACAAACATGGACATTGGGAAATGGCAGAAAAGCTAAAAAGGTTTATGCAAAATAACTGTACAAAGAGGAGGCATTGAGTCTTGTCACTGCACAAGTGTTCGCATGTGCCCGGACTAGGTGCCATATTGCCAGACTAAATGGCTACTTACGAAACCTACTGCTCGTATTTTTGGCCATGTGATTGCTGCGACACAACTGGATCCAAAGGGTTAATTCTTATTTAATTATTATAAATACAATTTCCTTGAGTTTGAGACTCAGGACAACAGACAAAAAATGCAACGAGTATAACTCCTGTAAAATAAAATAATGGCTTTACTATACATCAAATAACTAAAAAAATAACGGATTTGTATGAGAGAAAAAGAAAAAAATCACACTCGTAAAAATGCTAGAACTAATATGAGTACACAAAATACTTAAAAAAGTACTGTCTGAAATATGAAATATTTATTATATAATTCAAGAGAGCAATTTACTTGAGTGAAATAATATAAAGTGCTGCATTCATTTCGGTCCCCTTTACTGCCTCATTCCTTATTCTCCTTCAGATTGTGTAGCAAGAGGAGATTCCACATATACATGGCGAACATGAAGAGCCACTTTGGACAGTAATTTTCCACAGTATGTTTCTGCAATGAGAGTAAGGTTGCATAATCAAATGGGGTTACTTAATAAACTAAACAGGAAAACAGACGGTGACAAGAAAATGGTAAAGACAAAGACATGGAGAAAAAAGGGGGAAGGAAAAGGAAAAGGAAAAGAAAACAGGAGTAATGTTGCTTCCCTAGATTTTGAAAACATCACTCTCTCCAATTTGGAAACATCCCCTTTTAACCCTATGATGATGGGGTCTGACTAGACTTTGTGGCTAAGCCTAAGCTGTATAGTTATTATTGTTATTGTCATGACGGCAATAGCTGTACCCATCACTGAAGGGTTACTAACCAGAAATCAAGAGACAACATATAAGGTATCTTAGCACTAAGGCTTGGTCTACCTACAGAAATTTTAATCACTGATGTTACCTAATTGAGTTTTTTTCTTCATGACAGTCATACCATAAATTATTGTAAAAATTGCTTAGGGATTAGATATCTTGCAGTGTTCAAGATCTATGTATATTCAAAGAGTGAACAAAACTAAACAAATATCAAACTAATTGAGTGAACACTGCTTGTGCACATCTAGAAGGAAGCTTTTACCCAAAATGTGCACTTCTACTTTATATTCACCATTTCCTTTAATAAAAGTGAAAGAATTTGGACAAAATTTTGCTGACCTATGTATAGAATATTATGTAGAGAAAGTTTTATACAATACTGTACATACTCCAAGCAAAACATCAAACAATAATCATACTAGTATAGTAATGCCGATAAGTTATAATAATTACAATAAAAATAATAGTAATAATTTCTAAACATCCATAATGGAACTTACTGCAATTCCATGAATCCAGTACCCACTTGTACGACAAGTATACCCAATGGTTGCAATGGCATGAGACACAAATGTTGCAGCTGTTGGGACTGCTGGATCTTTTGGATGAAGAAAAATTCAATTAATATTCTTATTCACACAGTATATTCAGCTGAGTGTATCATTGGGGGGGGGGGGGGATGCTAGGTATGTGTTTGGATACCTTATATAATATGCAAATTTCCTCCTCACTTCATTTGATGGGTTAGATATAGTGAATATGAACTATGACGTGAATCATTAATAAATAATCATATTAAAAGACCCTTAAAATGAGTCTTAAAAATCCTATTGCAGCCAAGAGGGTATGTATACGTTATGTCTCCTGTGCTTTTGTTTGTTAACTGTGATTACAAATAGATGGCTTCCGCAACTGCTTGGTCAACTAAGAGTCCACTGCTGATCTCAACTGTTTAGTCTTTTCCTTCAATTTCTGGAAAAAGTCTAGTATTTGACTGCTTGGTAACTAGGGACTGTGGGGCCATCTGTGTGTTAACATTACTGACAAAACAAAACTATTGTGGATTGTGCATGTGTATGGGTCGGTTAGGTAAGCTTAGATCAAGTTTGACGATTTTTTACATACAATGCTAAGCTTATGCATGAAAAAGTTATTAAATAAATCAAACATTTACATGCCACACCCTGATTCAAATCAATCTTAAAAGTATTATTACTAACTCTGCTTATGAACAAGATCCGAAAAGCTGGTCATGTTGGTTGACACATAAGAAGGGTTAACAGTCTGAACTGTGATTCCTGAGCTGCGATACTCCCATTCCAGTGCCTGGGAGAAGTCATCAATAAAAGCCTGAAAGGGATAGGGTAATCTTATTTCTGTTCACCTCTTGTACACATCATGGGAGGTGTTGGAAAATGTTGAGGCAAAACTACATAACCTTGCATGAATCATTGTTCATTATTAGAATGTTTAACTCCTTTGCTATATGAACTGTGAATATATCAAATGTTCTAAAAATAAATATATTAACAACCATACAGGTATTTCTGCAGTATCTTCTTTAATGTATATGGGCATTCAAACTTTAATAAACTATAAACAGCAAATGCACTCAACATTTGACAGTCATACTATTATTTTTTCCCATTTTGATTGACATACCTTTGTTGCACCATAGATTCCCATAAGGGGTAGTGGATGTGTGCCTGCAATTGAAGCAAGGTTGATGATGGCGCCTCTGTGTCGGGACACCATTCCAGGTAGAACTAGTTTTGTCATAGCTAGTACTGCCGCAACATTGACGTTAACATGACTCCAGATGTCGAACTCTGATGCTTCTCCAAATTTCATTGGACGGGGAAGCATTACTCCCACATTATTCACTGGAAAAATAGTACATGCTTTGGTTTCAAACATTTTCATATTGATGATAAATATCAAGAAGACACCCCAAGCTTCTATCACTGACCTTGCAATTTTGGAATTGTGCTCATTGGCACATATGCTAAGATACCTCTAATGTATACATATTGTGGCACTCAATTGGCACCTAATAAACCTCTCCAAGCTCTATCTTGATATAAATGTGGTGGAATCTTATTAGTTTTTACAAGACTATTGGAGACTATCTATTTGCCATCCAACAAGTTTCAAATATATTTGATTGGAATGTAGTCATGGTAAGTCTGTGAAATAAATTCACTTTGAAAACCACTATGAGCTTCTGCTAAGATCTATAAAACTGATTTTCAGGCCTTGGATTCAAATGTTATTATAATTTGTAATACTGTAATCTAATCTTAATTAGATGTACATAATAATTTCTGATGAATTCATAATTTCTCACAAAAGATATACGACATTGTAGTTTTAGAAAATCAGAACAGATGCTTAGAATTCAGGCAAATGGTTGATGATTAATAGTTAAAACAAAATGTGCTAAACATCAGACAACATGAGCACTATGGAAAAGTATTGTAGTAAAAAGGGTAAAAAAGTGTTAATGATTAGAACAAATGTATTACACCTAGAGATCAAAAGCTGTATAGCCCTGTAAGAGAATATGGTTGTGAAGGGAAAGAGGGGGAGCAATTAGGGTAAGGCAGTAGTTAGTAAAAGGGGGAAGGGGGGTAAGGGCTTCTTCTAACTTTTGCTTACCAAACATAAATCAGTCCTAAAAAAAAATATACAAAGTATAAACTACATAAAATATATGCGTGCATGCACATATGAATAACACTCATTCCTCTTCTAATTAAAATGCTCGTTCACAGAAATGGGATTTACTGTTAATTACCTAGGACACCAATTTCCTTGTCTTTAAGATGCTTTGAAATATCCTCGTAGATAGATTGACCATTTGAAAAGTCAGCCCGAACAATTTCTGTCTTCACACCAAATTCCTCACCTGTGAAAAATAATCAAATCAGAGAAGATATGACATCCTATATTAACCTATCTTTTCATTAAGAATCTAACTGCAGATACAGATTTTATAAGAATAGCTGAAATGACATTAAAACAATAATAGTTACAAATATTATCAAACATCCTATTAGTTTAACAAAACAAATATTAATAAACAAAATCTTTAAACACCAATAAAAATCATGCAACAACTTGGAGAAATCAAACAATGAAAAAATAAGGAGAAAAATCTTACTTATTTCGGCAGCAACTTTTTCAAGCTTTTGACTGGGTGCGAGAAATGAGGACAATATTCATCTTGG
>NW_027218104.1:2500-5000 GCF_042767895.1 Penaeus vannamei | reverse complement strand
CAATTTACTTTTTTGACAGCAAACACTAGGATTATGGATAACAACGTAGAATTTAAGCTTGAGCATTAATATGATTTCAAATCAATAGGGCGATGGCTTAGAAAATCGAGCTGTTTATCTTTCGTATGTCTACGCTTGTACTGAACACATTTCGATATGTCAGTGGCAACCACCATTTTTTAAAATAATCTACGCCTTGACCTTGGGTTTATTTAGCCATCAAATGTGTTCCATGACTAATCAGATATGGTGAATGTAACAGTCATTCAGTGTTTCCAGAATGTGTTTTGTATGGGCCAAAGAATATTACGATATTATATAAAAGTTCTACAAAATCATTTTACGTATTGTCAATGCACAAAAGAGTTCTCAAGGGCTACGTCACGTTGGCATGTCAACGAATTTTCAGTTCTAAACAAACCCGCAACTCAGTTCACAAACGCATACAAGTTATGTACCGGTACCGCATTTACTCTCGTTACTCAAATATTTTATTCACGATAGCTGAAGCTTTAAACATCGACTGATTAGATCTACAATGGTTCAGTGTTTTGCTCCAAGCTGCAAGCACCAGTCAGAGTCCCACTCCTGTAGATTTTTTGCTTTCCCGAGTAAAGAGAAAAAGACATCAGAATACGGACGTTGGGTTCGATTGTTAAGGTACGATATTATGTACTTCATATACTATGTAGGCCTGCTATTGTTAAATTTTCGTCCCTGTCATTTTTCAAAGCTACTTTCAGTCGCAAAGTGCCCTTGTAGCACAATGTTTTGCTGGTTCAGCAGTCAATAAGGAAAACATTGATAGGCCTAAATAGTTTTCGACTTCATATTGCAACGGCCGCTCAGAATTGAAAACGGGAACTGCACTTAACCCTTGACAGTGTTTAAAGGATAAAAAAAATCCATTCTGTATGTCGTGTCCAAAATTGAAGTTATGCATCAGAAAAGTTAACAATCTTACCTCATTCTTCAAAGCATATTTTCCATTTTTATGCTCATGTTGCAGGTCTGAAATAAAAAACCATGTCCTTTTCCCACAAGAGAAGAGACAAGGATCCAGCCAAATATTCAAGGGTCTGTAGTTGTCATTTTCGCGATGGAGTTAAGAGTCATGGACCAGATATATATGGCCATAATATTAACAAACTATTTGAAAAATCATGGTGCTCACCCAAAACAAAATCAAAATCAACATTTGAGCAGACCTACGTTCTGTGCTTTATTTCAATGCATTCCGCAGTCCAATTTTTCGGTAGGCCTAAAGTGCTTTACATAAAAAACATTGTGTACTATCGGAATAACATTAAAAAATTACATTATTTTTATAACTTCAATCATCTATTCAGTATATTTTCAAGATTTGATACTACCCATGGTTATTTTCTTGGGTTTTACATATCTAAGTCCGTGAAAGAAAATAAAACAGTGCTCACCGTTACATCATACACCTACATGCTTGCTTGGACCTTTGCCTCCAAGTACACCAGGTATATATGTAAAACTATCAATATAATTTGATTTGTTGTGGTTCTCTCCCCGAGAGATTGATCTAGATTCATTTTTGAAGAAATTTAAGAGGATATAGACAGCGCCATGTCGGTACGAGTTTGTTTAGAACTGAAAATTGGTTTCCATGGAAACGTGAACGTAATGGCTTGAGGACTCTTTTGAAGGTGTAAACCATTTTAGATGCAGTTACGATGAATAACTTACGGCATTTTCAAAATATTAAAAGAGTATGACGTTCGAAGCCGGTGCCGATAGTGGATGAAGAAAAATTTATGATGTGCCTTAGGGCCCGCGCATTTTCAGCTGATTTCGATAGTTTTTCGTCCTTTGATTTGTAATTCTAAAATGTTAATAAGTGATATCTTGTATTAGTACTATTCCTTAATGTAATATCAGTAAAACAACGGATAATTATTTAATGCAATTTAGTAGTAAAACGAGATTCATTCCTAGGAATGGAGGTGAAGTAGACTTTTGGCACCGACATCGTTGCTGTAGCGAAAAGCCCGGGAGAGTGTCGCGACGGAAGACCAGAAACCCTTTACAGTGTCGTGAGCCAGTGTTTTTGCCCGGAGTAGTGTGTCACCCCAGTTTTAGAGTGGCCGCGAAATTATTCGGTCAGCTGTACAAAGACATATTCCTGGACACAGCTACATGTGGTTGCAGGATCACGAGGTATCTTCATATTTAGTGTTGATTTATTTACCAACATCTCAGTATGGAAAGTACGGCACTTTTCGACGAGATCTCGGATGTGCACGAAAAAAAGAGGTGTACAGTATGCAACGGTTACCAAGTGTGCACTTCAAGAGCGCACATCCTGAAACTTTTCAGATAACAAAATGCTTGAAAGTCCTTTAAAATATTTGTAAATTCCTTGGTCCATATCGATGTTACATAATTATTTTGACCGTCGACTACCGTAAATCACTCAGGTGTGCAACCAGGAATTCAAGCAAAAATCCCTGCCGTACTTTCCATACTGGCC
>NW_027218103.1:0-2500 GCF_042767895.1 Penaeus vannamei | reverse complement strand
CTCCCCCTCTTCCACCTTCCCCTTCTCCTCTCCCCCCTCCCCCTCTTCCACCTCCCCCTCTTCCACCTTTCCCTCCCCTCCCTCCACCTCCCCCTCTCCCCCTCCCTCCACCTCCCCCTCCCTATTCCCCCTTTCCCTCCCCCTCCTCCACCTCCCCCTCCTCCACATCCTCCTTCCCCCCTCCCTCTCCCTCCCCCTCCCCCTCCTTTCCCCCTCCCCCTCCCCTCCACCTCTCCCCCTACCCCTATTCCCTCTCCCCCTCTTCCACCTTTTCCCCCTTTTCTCTCCTTTCCCCTCCCCCTCCCCTCCCTCCCTCCTCTCTCCCTTCCCCTTCCTCTCCCCATCCCCTTCCTCCTCTCCCCTCTTCCACTCTTCCCCCTCCTCCCCCTCCTCCCCACCTCCCCTCCCTATCATCCTGCCCTCTCCAGCAATGTCCTGACATATGACGCAGAATCCTGCCAGTGATCCCGTCGCTCGCCTGGCGGGAGATAAGGAAGGAGCGAGGATGAGGTAGGAGGAGGGATAGGAATAGGGGGCTAGGGAGATAGGAGGAGGGTTAGGAATAGTGGGGCTAGGGAGAGAGAGAGAAGGGATAGGGAGAGAGAGAGGAGGGATAGGAATAGGGGGCTAGGGAGAGAGAGAGGAGGGATAGGAAGAAGGCGAGGATGAGATAGGAGGAGGAGGGGCATGCGTGGAGGTTCCGTGACACTGGCGGGGTGGGGGGTAGGAATGGGGGGAGGGAGAAAAGAGGAAAAAGGGGGTAGGAATAGTGGGGAAAGGGAGAGAGAGGAGGGGTAGGGAGGGGCGAGGATGAGATAAAAGGAGGGATAGGGGGGGCGAGGATGAGAGAAGAGGGATAGGTAGTGGGGGTAGGGAGAGAAAGGAGGTGGGAGGGGGCGAGGATGAGTGAAGGCGGGGTAGGAATAGTGGGGGTAGGGGGAGAGAGGAGGGATAGGGAGGGGGGGGATGAGATAGAAGGGGATAGGAATAGTGGGGGTAGGGAGAGAGAGAGGAGGGATAGGGAGGGGGCGAGGATGAATAGGGAAAGGGGGGATAGGAATAGCGGGGGTAGGGAGAGAGAGAGGAGGGATAGGAATAGGGGGTAGGGAGAGAGAAAGGAGGGATAGGAAGAAGGCGAGGATGAGACAGAAGGAGGGGTAGGAATAGGGGCCCCCGTAGGGGAGAAAAGGAGGGATAGGAAGGAGGCGAGGATGAGACAGAAGGAGGGACAGGCGTGGAGGTTCCGTGACACTGCCGGGGTGGGGGGTGAGGGAATAGTGGGGTAGGGAGAGAGAGAGGAGGGATAGGGAGGGGGCGAGGATGAGATAGAGAAAGGGAGGGGACAGGCGTGGCACCGCTCAAGAAGGAGCTTTCGTCATCTTTCAAGGAAGTCGGACGGGTGGGGAAGGGGGGGGAAAAGGGGGAGGGAGGGGAGGGGGGTGGGGGGGGAGAGGAGGAATGGAAAATGGAACAGAAAGTGAAGGAGAGGGAGAAGGTGAGGGAGGATGAGAAGAAGGAGAAGGAGAAGGTGGAGGGGAAGAAAGAGGAGGAGGAGGAGGAAGACGAGGAAAAATGGAAGACGGAGAGATAAAAAAAAAAAAAAAAAGAAAAAAAATAAAGAAAGATAAGAAAAAAAGAAAAAAAAGTACATAGAACAAAAAAACCAAAATCGAAAAAATAGAAAACCATAAATCTACAACCCTCCCCCCCCCTCCCCCACAGACCACAACCCACACACACGTCCGATAAAAACATCCTCAGGTGGCGGCAACAACTCCAGTTCGACGACCACGTTCAAAACAACAACTACAGCAGCAACAAAAACAACAACAAGAACAACCGCAACAACAACAACATATACATCAACAATAACAGCAGCAACAACAACACCAACAATAACAGCATCAAAAACAACAACAAGAACAATCGCAACAACAACATATACATCAACAATAACATCAACAACAACAACAACAGCAACAAAAACATCAATAACAACAACAATAACATCAACAACAGCAGCAACAACAACAACAACAACAACAGCAACAATAACATCAACAACAACAGCAACAACAACATATACATCAACAATAACATCAACAACATATACATCAATAACAACAACAGCAACAACAACAACAGCAACAACAACAACAGCAACAACAACAACAGCAACAACAACAACAGCAACAACAACATATACATAAACAACAACAGCAACAACAACAGCAACAACAACATATACATCAACAACAACAACAAATACATCAACAACATATACATCACCAACAACAACAACAGCAAAAAATACATCAACAACAACATATACATCAACAACAACAACAACAACAACAAATACATCAACAACATATACATCAACAACAACAACAACAACAGCAAATACAACAACAGCAAATACAGCAACAACAGCAAATACAACAAATACAACAACAACATATACATCAACAATACAATAACAACAAATACATCAACAACA
>NW_027218102.1:0-5000 GCF_042767895.1 Penaeus vannamei | reverse complement strand
CCCCCTACCCAACCGCCCCCCTTCTATCTATCCATCTATCTTCACCCTCTGTTCTTCACAACCCGTCCTCACCCCCTCCCTCTCCCTCCCATCTATCCTCCTGAATCCCCTCCCCCTCTCTCCTTCCCTTACCCTCCTCCTCCCATCACTATTACCCATCTATCCCCTTTACCCTCCTCCTCCCCCTTCCTCACACCCCTCTCATCTATCCCTCCCTTTCCCCTATCCCAACCCATCCGCGCCAGTCTCCGCCTTCTCGCCTCATGGTCGTCGTCTTCGTCATCATCTTCCTCGTCGTCGGCTTCATAGTCATCGTCGTCGTCGTTGGCATCGTCGTTGTCGTTATCGTTGTCGTCGTCGTCATCGTCATCATCATCGTCATCGTTGTCATCATCGTCATTGTCACCGTTGTCGTCGTCGTCATCGTCGTCGTCATCGTCGTCGTCATCGTCATCGTCATCGTCGTCATCGTCGTCGAAACAGCCGACCGCCCTACCACCCACCCCCCACCCACCCCACTGAACCGACGAGCGTGAGAAGCGTCTCGACGACGAGACAGCCGACCGCCCCCCCCCCCACCCCCCCACCCCCCACTGAACCGGCGAGCGTGAGAAGCGTCTCGACGACGAGACAGCCGACCGCCCCCCCACCCCCCCACTGAACCGGCGAGCGTGAGAAGCGTCTCGACGACGAGACAGCCGACCGCCCCCCCCCCCCTCCCTTGAACCGGCGAGAGTGAGAAGCGTCGTCGTCGAACCAGCCGACCCCCCCCAACCCCCACCCCCCACCCCACCCCCCACCCCCCCACCCCCCCACCCCTTGAACCGACGAGCGTGAGAAGCGTCGTCGTCGTCGAGACAGAGCCACTCATTCATTCGCACGCCGATTCGCGACGACGACTCCCCGGGACGAGATCATGAGGAAGGCGGCGAATTTCAAATTTGCTGATTTTTTGCGAACTTTGGCCGACCCAATTATGCTGGACAAGGCCGGGGGGGGGGGGGAGTGGGGGGGGAAGGGGGGGGGGAGGGAGGGCCTTGCGGGGGTGGGTTGGGGAGGAAGGGGGGAGGGGGGGGGGGGGGGGGAAGGGGAGGAAGGGGGTGCCTGTGCTGGGTGGGTTGGGGAGTGGTGGGAGGGGGAGGAGGGGGCTGTGGGGGGTGGGTTGGGGGAAGGGAGGAGGAGGGAGGGGGGAGGGAGGGAGGGAAGGGGGGAGGGGGAGGAGGGGGGGTGGGAGGGAGGGAGGGAGGGGAGGGAGGAGGGAGCAGGGGGGGAGGGGGGGAAAAAGGGGGGGGAGGGGGGGAAGGAGGGAAGGGGGGAGGGAGGGGGGGGAGGAAGGAAAGGAAAAAGGAAAGGGGTATAATAAATGTTGGGGGAGGGAGGGAGGAAGGGGGGAGGAGGGTATATTAAGTGTAGGAGGAGGGGGAAGGGACGAAAGGGGAAGGGGTATTTTAAAGTGTGGGGGGTATTTGGGAGGGGGGTAGGGGAGGGAGACGGAGGAGTGGGGACGGAGGGGCGGGCGTGGAGGGGACAAAATGGGGCGGGGGGGGGGGGGGAGAAGATGAAGGGGAAGGGGGAAAGGTAGAAAGAGCTGGCACGGAAAGTTTTATTCATTTCAGAGAGAGAGAAAAAGGGTGAAACGGAAACACAGGGAAAGAAAGAGAAAGAAGGAGAGCGAGAGAAATAGACAGATTGATTGACAGATACATTTATAGATATATGTATATATAGCCTATGCACAAACACACACACAAACACACGCACACACACACGCACACACACACACACACACCCACACACACACACACACACACACACACACACACACACACACACACAAAAATATATATATATATATATATATATATATATATATATATTTTTTTATATTTTTTGTATTTTTAAAATAAAAAAAAACATATATTATATATTATTAAAAATTTATATATATATATATATATATATATATATATATATATAAAAATTTTTTAAAATATATTTTTTAAAATAATTTATATATATATATATATATATATATATATATATATATATATAATTTTTTATATATATATTTTATATATTTATTTTATATATATATATATATATATATATATAATATATATATATTTAATATATATATATATATATATATATATATATATAAAATATATATAATATATAATAAAAAAAAAAAACCACAACACCAAAAAAAAAAAAAAAATTATTTATATAATAATATATATATATATATATATATATATAATAAAAATTTTTCATTTTCTTTTTTTTTCATTATTGAAAATAAAAAAAAAAAAATTTTATATAAAAAAATTATATTTATTTTATTATTGTCAAAACCATTTTTTTAATTATTATTATTATTATTATTATTGTTGCTATCATTATCATTATCATCATTACTATAATTATTATTATTATCATCATTATTGTTATGATTATTATAATTATTATTGTCATTATCATTATCATTATTATTGCATCTTTGTCCCTATTATTATCACTATTGTTATTGTTATTACTATTATCATTATCATTATACTTATATCTATCATCATCATCATCATCACCATTACTATCACTGTCATTATTGATATCATCATTTTTATATCATCATCAAATTGTCATTATCAATATCATCATCATGACGAAAAAATACAAGAAACAGATATGTACTTCTTGATGAATATTTGATAATTATAGTAGATGATAATAATTGACACACGACAATTGCAAGCTTCAAGAAAACAGGTATTGTAAAAAGAATCATAATAATGAATAACAGATAATAATAATATAAATAATTAAGAATTATGAAATTATTAAAATTTTTTAATCTTTAACTATAAAACGCGACTATTGCAGGTTACAAATAATCGTCAAATTTCACTCAAGACTGAAACACTGAATTGATTGCATGATAGAAAATGTCGATGATAATTGTGGTATTTGAGAAATGATCAAAGGATTAATAGATAGTTAGGTTACGCAGATACAAAGAAATATACAGCTAAATAGTGAAGGGGAGAGATAGAAGAGAGGTTAGACAAATAGGTGGATAAATGGAAGGATGGATAGATGGGTAAATATTGAGACACAGAGATACGTAAGATAAAAAAGGAAAGCCAAGGAGAAGCTGAAAATGAGGAGAGAGGGAAGAGAAGGATAATAAATAAAAATGCAAAAGAAATGTATATAGAGAGACAAAGAGACAGTGAAAGAGAAAGAGAAAGTGGGAGGCACAAAAACAATAAAAGTGAGAGAGAAACATGAGAGAAAAGAGAAATAAAAGAGATAAAGAGACATCGCAAGAAAAAGAGAAAAAAAGAAGAAAGGAAGAAGAAAATAGAGAGAGCAAGAAAGAAAGAAAGAAAGAAAGAAAGAAAAAAAAAACGGAGAGAGACAGAGAGAAAAAGAAAGAGAAATAGAGGAAGAACAAGAGAAAAAAAAGCCCTCGTATTTGATTACGTGCGCGGAGGTCACCTTCCGCTTAATAAGAGTGTGGATATTCATGAAGCGTTATAGAATGGCTGGAATAGCTTCCGTTAATTGCTTTCTCGACTCACCTGTTGAAATAGTGGCTGTGCGGTTCCTGCTCGCTCCCTCTCTGCGCGTGCGGATATACGTACACATGTGCACACAGTTAGGGATACGTACATGGATATGCATACATGATATATGCAAACTAATACCAATACACATAACATACATGGGGAGAAAAATAACTGTATACAACTAGATTCATGCACACATGTACGCACTTAAGCACACAAATGCACACACACATAAACACGTATACACTAAAGCACACAAACATACACACACACACACGTACACACTTAAGCACACACACACACGTACACACCTAAGCACGCAAACACACACACACACGTACACACCTAAGCACACAAACACACACACACACACAAAGGCACACACACACACACACATACTCACGCACACACAAAATCTACCAAGATATAAGATGTGAAATGAAGAAAATAAAAAACTTTTTCCTAAAAGTACCCATTGCTAATTGGTTTCTAAAACTATTTGATTTTTGTTCTTTCTTTTCCAGCTACCTTTTCAGTCCTTATTTCTTTTGGTTTGTCTCATTTCTCTTCTCTCTTTCTCTGTCTTGTCTTTCTCTCTATCTCTATCTCTTTACCAAAGACGTTTTTTATTTGTCAATCTATCTTCTTGTCTGTGTTTTGTCTCGTCTCTCTTCTTCTTCTTCTTCCTCTCTCTCTCTCTCTCTCTTTCCTCTCCCTCTCCTCCTTCCCTCTCTTCTCTCCCTTTCTCCCCTCTCTCTCTCTCTCTATGTCTCTCTCCCCCCCCCCCCTCCCCCCCCCCCCTCCCCTCCTCTCTTCCCCCCCCTCCCCCCCCCCTCCTTTCTCTCCCCCTCCCTCCCCCCCTCTCCCCCCTTCCCTCCCTCCCCCCTTCCCTTCCCTCCCCCCCCCCCCCTCTCCCCTCTCTCCTCTTTCTTTCACCCAAGTCTTTCTCTCACGGAATTTCATCATCCTAATTTTATAGGTAACTTTCGCGTCACCAAAGACCCGGATTTCGCCCAGAGTCACGGTGACACAAGATCAAAAGATGAGTTGTTTAATTGCTTATACCGACGGGTGCAAAATTGAGATTCCGATGAAAGACCGTCTGCAAAGTCGTGGGTGAAACGCTAAAGCAAAAAAAAATAATAATAATAAAAAAAAAATAATAATAAGGAGGAGGAGGAGGTGGGTAATAATGATAATGATGATGATATGATATGATATATAATAATAATAATAATAATAATAATTAAAAACAATAATAATAATAATAATAATAATAATAATAATAATAATAATAATAATAATAATAATAATGATAATAATAAGAAAAAGAAGAAGAAGAAGAAGGAGGACGAGAAGAAAAAGAAATAGAAGAAGAAGAAGAAGAAGTCGAAGACGAAGAAAAATGCACTTTGATCATACCCTTGAAAA
>NW_027218099.1:0-10000 GCF_042767895.1 Penaeus vannamei | reverse complement strand
AATACTTAACTCGTCCGGAGCACTACACGTAAGTCCTCTTAGTTCCTCTCGCCACAATCGACTGGCGTGAGGCGGGAATTTCCCGAGTCTTAATGATCGTTTTTTCTACATAGAAAACATCTGTTTTTTATTGTTATGGGTCTTATTAGTTTTATGTATACCTGGAGAGGTTCCGAAGTAGATTTTTTTCTCTATATTACTTAAATATTTATTTATTCCGTATTTGAAGAAAATAATATTCCCCCAGGTGGTGCCCGTGGCCGCAACGAAAACGACGCTTTGGGGGTAACTTATGGCATCTTTTCCGGTGGCAATTAGGGTGTCGCAAAACGCCCCGCGACACTTATCACGAGACACAGAGTGTCTCGTGATCGGAGGCGAGACAGGCCTCTAAGCTCTGCCCATTTCTGTGTCGTAATGGGAATGATCGTGGTTGACGGCTTGCTATTTTACTGTACTGGTTATTTTTCCAACAGGTAAACAGTATTTTGGAATATGATATCCAAGATGGCTTTTGATATCTTATGGTGGATAGTGCGGTGTTATAGATATCCAATATAAGTACGAATATACATGAAATATCCAAAGCAGGAGGAATGCATATGGCAACTCATTTAAAGTTGACCGTCTGCTCGATTCCTGTCGCACAAGAGGTGTCGCGTTTCCCGTAACCGCCGGAACAGATGCCTTTAGTTCCTGGCCCTCACGGGGCCACTACAACTCCTCAATGAGGATTATTAAAATGGATAATAAATGGATAAATGATTAAAATGGTGCGTGTTTACACAAATGATCCCCCTCAAAAATTATAAAATCCCAGTGACCCTTTGCCACCCCCCTCCTGTGGGCAAGGGGAAGATGGGGAAAATTCAACTTCTTCGTTTAGTCTCGAATTCGAAGTACTTTATACATATGCTTTTAAAATCCTCAAAATTGAACAGCCATGTTGTATTCATGCTAGGACTTTATAACTAGGATGATTCTGTACTGATTTTGCCATCCACATTCTCCATTTCTTCAAAATCGAATTTTAAAAAGTTTTATCTGGTTTACACTAGCTACTAGCTGTCTCTATGGTTTAATGCATTTAAATTTTTCAGACAGAAATATCTATTTTTATATCCAAAGACTAAAAACAAACAAAATGAGACCTACCTTTACAGAATATCGTCCCTATTGAAAATTATCATTCCGATTGACTTGATAATCATCGCATCGCTAAGTACACTAAAAATGAGTTTTTTATATATATATATATAAATATAACATCATTAGATTTAGCGATAATCACAGAGAAAACGAACTTCGGCAATGGTGCGTTCGGAACTACTCGTCTACCTCGTCCAGACCAGTTTGACGAGATGTTTTGACCGTTCGGAACCTCCACTATCTCGTCCCGGACAAGTAGTCTATCTCGTCCTACTCGCCCTCCTGCGAAGGTGGCCGAGCAGGACGAGATGACGTCACAATAGATTTTGTATGTAAACACTGACAGTTGCAGGTAACCACAAGATATTGGTGGGTAATTTTAAGACCCTTAATTGGTGTTATCAAAGGATATTTTTGTTTAGTTTAGTTAAATGTGCATCAGGTTGTTCAGGTTAGTTAAATGTGCATCAAAGGAATTACAAAACCTATGCAGCGTGTAAAATAAAGACACCGGTATGATAAGAAAGTGAATGTTTACATTCGAGCCGGTTGCATTCTGGGCAGAAAGGGTCTTGGAGGTTCCGAACGCGGCGCATCTCGTCCTGCTGGTCCTGGACAAGTAGTCTGGACGAGATAGACGAGCAGTTCCGAACGCAGCATTACCAGCGGTATTTCTCCGGACTGTTTACATAAGCTTCGGTACATCAGAACTGTCGTACTTTTCGTGCGATTCAAACGCGATATGCTGCTTTCGCTAGCGCATCGGAATTCTAAGGCCGTGTAGATTTCCGACTTTTGACTTTTCGAATAAATAAATAAATACATTTACGTAAAACTGAAAATGACCAAAAAGTCTCATGTCAACCAATCGCCCCCCCCAAAAAAACAGGAAAAAAATCGGAAATCTACACGGCCTTTGGATTGGATAGATCTAACACAAGGATACTTCTCAGGTAAATCAAGAAAAATAAGACCTCTGGTGTACCGGAAACAGTGAAATAAATAAATATATAATTAAATAAATATATAATTTTGGGGGGTGTCCCCTCCTTACGGGGGAAACGAAGGGCAATTATATACTCTGTATGTAAAAACAATCCACAAGTAATCTCCAGCCGATATTCTCATGAGCTCCACTCATAGAAACTGCAGTCCTAGTCTAAACTGTGGGGGATCTCGGAGCATCAGCAGGACCTAGAGGTACGGGGTCATGGTCAAGCAAGTATCACCCATCTCACCCTACAAGTATGGTGGATTGTAGTTACTCGTCCCACCTGCACCCTGGCAGCCGCCAACCCAGTGTAAATGGAACCCCACTGGTGAAGTTGGGCCCCATAGCTTTATATGGGGCAATGTTGGGGGAGGTGGCAAGAGGTGGCATCCGCCTGAGGTTTAACCTCTAGAAGGCTATCCGGGTAGGAGCTTAGAATGCACGGTCCTAGTGGCAATAATGAATGATTACCTTTGCTGTCCAGGGAATTGAAGCGATTGGGAGTTTTTCTTATTGATAGTTTCCTGTCATCGTTAGATAATTTTCAAGTATATAAATGTAAAAGTTACGCATTTTAAAAGAATGTCCAACCTATAGGTGGAACTGTGGACTTGTAATTTTGCTTGAAATACATAGGTAATGTATTTTATGTATCTAGCAGGATTACCAAAACTCTTTGGTAAACTGATCTCTTATGGTGTGATCATGAATTGTCTTTATTATCTGTACTCCACAATGTATCAAACATTTCTATTTGAAGAAATACCAGTCATCAAAACGTTTGGTCCAAGGGCATTAAAAAATAAAATGATAAGACAATGATTGGAGGGGCGGGACATAAGCTATGACGTCATACCCACGAACACGTTGCCAATGGATCCGTGTTGAAGAAAATCCAATGCGTTTTGCTATGATTAAGGTGTTGTCTTGTACTCTAAGGTTTACACAAAGATGAACTTCCCCATAATACCTGCACACCACAAATTTACCCAACACACACACACCTTCCATTTGGGTAAAATAAGCCGATATGGCTGCAGTGCATGCATATGGAAGAAAAAAATGAGTACGTGAATTTACAATCTTGATTAATTATAACTCAATATAAGGTGAATGCAGAAATACGCCAATTTTTGTTTAATACCTTTTAATTGACCATTATGCTTGGTACCCTTTACTGCATTTCAAATGTTATATCAGGCACATACATTTCTACTTTGGAAAAATTAGATGGAACTTCGATTATAAAATCACTTCTGTAAAACAAAATGAATTTTCAATTGAAATCAAATCTTACTTCAAATCAGTATTACAAGGATGAATTTATGATTCATTAGCTTGCTGCACCCACATAGGCATAAAATTCATGTGAATAACTTGATTTAATATCAAGACTAGGTTTATATAATTGGAATATCAAAAAAGAATAGAAGAGGCGTATCAATTGCTATAAAGCACGATACTTTATGGCAAACTGCAGCATCATTTGCAGTAAAACAAACATTTGAAGGCATGATAGAAACACAAATATTAAATTTCTTTGTGATATTTATTGGTTTTTGAAATAATTTAAATTGGTCACTGGACTTTTTAATAAACTTTCTGACCAAAGAAGCTTCTAGAGAACTGAGGATCACAGCCTAAAAGTTTATTTAGACCTATTTACAAACGCCTCAGACACACTTCGTATCTTGTATGCAACACTTAACAAGTACACTTACATTTAAACACTTTTTCACATTTTCAAACTGTACATCAAAAATAGATTTGCCACATATTTTACATAATATTAATAAAAAGTGAAAATAGAATTCCGCTAACTTCTTGAGCAAACATACAATAGATTGAATTCTGCTGAGAAACTGAAAACAGTGCAGAACCAAGTAAGCTTTTTTAAATCTAGACCAAATGCTTTACAGATTTTCTTTTAAAATCCTATACCAAGAGTGCCATAGCAGCGGCAGGCTAATCCGCATTAGGCGCCTTCTTATATTATGAGAATCTGTTTGACACCTTATTCAATGAAGTGTGACAGGCAAGTAAGAATCAAATAGCTGCTTTGTATAAAAGAAAGGGGGGGATGGTTTAGCTCAGATGATTCTGCAAGGCTTTGCAAATTCGTGGTGAAAGATGTCAATTTGTAAATCAAAGAAAAGGGGACAAAAGCAACAGACTTCCTTCATATTAACGTGCCACATTAAAACAGAGAAAGTGTATGAGTGAGACAGAGAAATCCACATGTTGATAGCTGGCTAAGAATGAGTGTTGCAGTAGAGAAGGTTCCTGAGGACTGTGCTCACGAGCCCAGGAGACAGGCATCACAAGATTAAGGTAGGAATTGGTAATAGTGAAAACTGTCTTCTTAGATCTTCCACACTAGACATAGACAAGATGTGACTGGCAGGTGTGTATGTGCATGTGAATGAAAACAAGGAGGCAGAGCATCACTTATGAGGGGGAGTATTTATGAGGAAGATGGAACAGATGATGAACAAGATGACTGATAAATAAATAAATCAGGGTGACTCCATGCTTAGATCTGTACATACAATAACAATGGGCTGCACACAGCCACCCTGAATGCAGTGTATACACACGAACAACATTTTGGTGCACACACAGCCATATCAGAGCTTTGGATCTAGCTGTGTGTCAATCACCAATCATAATGGTGGTTGTGGCAGCATTTTTAAGTACATACCCACCAAAATGAACAGTAAAAAAGAATTATTCTACAATCATTATTGTATTTACAACTATACAGCTCGTCTAAACACCATAGGCGGCATATGGGCACCATTGGGCCCAAGGCTGGTTAGGCCACACAAAAAATTGTGTCTGCACAACTTACACAACACTCATACATCACTCATGTGGAGGCAAGTCAAGATATGACTTTAATTGGGGTGTCCATAGGAGAGTCTCACAGAAACAGTAGCATGGACTGCCTATTTAGGCCACTTCACCATAAACCAGATTTTCTGCCATTCCATGCCATACTACTGTTCAGGGTCTAGTGCTGTCGGGCCAAAATATTACGTCCTTTCTAGCGTGCTTAGTCATATATAGTGGTTACAGGTATATTGAGATGTTGCAAGCTGTGCACATCAAACAATCAGAACACGACAGTGAGGCAAGCTTATCATTTCCATAGTTTAACACCAACATCAAACCAGTTTTATTATCCCAAAATTTCTTCATTATTTACCTATTTTATTAGTTTAATGGTGTCATTTGACCACTTTTTCCACATTATTATTATTCCTGTTACATTGTTCATTAAAACGGTAATCACAGTGTTCCACATCATTTACCACTGAGAGAGAGAGAGAGAGAGAGAGCAAGGTCTTACTTGTTAATTGTTCATATTTCAGTGTATCAGCCATTAAATCAAATAAATTTTCTTTTACATACATCACAAATACAAGCCATTATTTGCAATAAAGTAGTTGTGCAAATCTAATAGAATCTACAATTTTCTGTTAATTACAAAGTAAATAATATTACATTAATTCTTGAATTACAGCTTTCAAGGTAACTCAAACTACAGAAAATCAATTAAGATTTAAATCAACTTTTCCTTACATTGTTAATTTCTGGATATCTAATACATACAGTATAAATCATATCATTATTACTGTCTTTTCAGTTTCACACTTAAACACTTCACAAAAATATAGATTCTGCAGCAGTTATTTAAGAAGTGGTCATTTCATCACTGCATAAAACTCATTAATATCAAGTTCTTTTTGTCATACTCTTCAATCAAAACAAGAAAATGGTCTGATGCAAAAAGAAAAATTACATATAGCACAACTTTCAGTCATATAATTTCAATATTTCTTAGTTTCCATTTTCAATTTCAAATCTGGTTTAGGTCTCTTTTCAAGATATAAAAATGCACTTCCAAAACCTCATAAAACATATTGGCTGTACATTTCCCATAAAAAATTATATTTCAGGTATCACAATCCTTCTTCGGTATTAAAAAGGAGACTCAGCAAGTAGCAATAACCACCAGAAGATACGAGATCTCTGCAACTCGATGCAACAAATCTGGTGATATTCTAGCCAAGTTTTCATTTGCAAAATCACAAGGTGGGAATATGTGAACCACAAATGCAGGCTGGAAAAGAGAAGAAATCAAAGTCAATTATAATCAAATACAAAACAAAACCAGTATCTTAAATCTCTATGGAATATAAATATACATTGCCAGTATCAGCATCATTTAGTTAGAGAGAGGTATAACATTAATTAATTTCAAGTGTGGTGCAATGCCATTCATCACATTTCTCTGTTTTCACATAATAAAGCAAATAAAAACAGTATTTCTTTTCAAATATTATCAAATAAAGGAAGATCCTGATACTCTTGATTTTCCAAAACCAATATATGTCAAGAAGTAAATATCAATTTTCACCTGAAACAACACTATCTTTTTCCTCAATAATAAAACCTTGCCTATGCTGAACAATCAAATGACACAGTGAATAAATTTACAAACCTGATGAGTGCCAGGAGCAGTAACATTAACAATCCCTGCAGCCTGTTTCACAACAAGATAGTTGATAATGCCATTACGTAGACTATTGTGCTGTTGGATAATGTCATAGGAGTCTCGGCCATGAGGAAGAGCCAGTAGCATGCAGTGTTCTGCTTCCATCTGTTCAAATACAATACAAAATTAAAATCAATACACATCTTTAGATAAAAAATAATACAAGGTCTACTTTAATGTCATGCTAAAACTGTTGCAAATATTTTATCTACTGTACAAGATTTAATTCCATTGTATTTTATAACTTTAATTCTAGTATTATTTTTAACAGAAAGTTGTTCAACAATATTTTTCATAGTCAACCATAACGAATATGCTTTTCTCCACAGACACAGTAAATCATCATTACCTGAATTTTCCTTGCAACTCCTTCAAGTTGTGTTTGTTCTAATCTCATTCTCTGGCCAATGCGCATAACAGAAGTAGTTCCATCTGGATGAATTGGCAAGGCACCACGTGCAACATCACTGCTACCCGAGACATAGATCATCTGTACAGCTGCATGCTCTTGCTTCAGCCCCAGAAGTCCAGTCCAAGTTACATTTGTACCCTGAAAAATACAATTATGAATTTTCTATTCAATATGATAATAAGTCTGTTTCAAATCTTTTCAAAACAAGTAAATCTGATATTTCCATCTTTACATTATCGTAAAGAAGAGATTTAACTATAATTTTTACTTCAATGCAAGTCAATAGGAGTGTCTTTGACATGCAAAAAATATGATTCTGTTGTCTAAAACAGGTTCTTTCAAAAATCAAAACTAATACTAATACGAAGCATTCTTATTAACAAAACATTTGCAGTTGAACCTCATTGGATAGTGCCCCAATAAACATTTTTTTTGCCTGTTGGAGAGGGGATTGATACACTGAATCCTTCTTTGGCATAATATGAAAACAAATGTGTTTTCACATATCCCATATAATGTCCTTATAAAAACAAATCATATGAGAGCTAACTCATAACATATGCCTCTTGCCCATCAATTGCATACAAACAATGTGTGATTTCCAAATTCAATTTCACCAGGAAAAAATCTTTGGATTGGTAGAGATGATAGCAAAATGCCCTATAACAGTAGTAATCGGTGTGAGAGGCCAAACAAAGACCATTTTCCCTCGTCCCCTTCAGTCTAGACATGCAGGAGGCCATGCTCCTTCCTGGCAGGGATGTTTAATAACTGATAGTTGATGATAATATTACACTTAGTTTTATTATAAATATTTCTTCTTTTCAAGTCTATAGTTTTCAATAGTTTGTAATTATGTTTCTCATATGTCTGGTAACATTAGAACTGGCTTATGTAATCTGGAAGTGTCATATATAATACTTTACTACAAGGGTAGAAGGCTAGCTGGAAAGCCTATGACATGTTTGATAATTACAAATAAATGTTAATTCATAATATGGATAATAGCATTTGCTTCAAGTTGATAGTTTATTTACTCATAAGTACTTTTCTTATCACCCATCAATTTTAACAAAATCATCAAATAGATTGGAAAGTTTAAATTATAACTGGAAATAAAGTATGTAGTGGCACCAAACTGTCTCCTGCCACTGGTTAGCAGTCAGGTAATTAGTGATAATGACCAATGCATGGAAAGTGGACTTCGCAAATTCTCTAATACAAAAATTACCTTTGCTCTACAATTGTTCTTGCTTTCTTTCTACAGTGACCATGGCAATCATAATCTATCATCTTATAAGCCTTACTATATTCAAAATAATTCCATAGTTGTAAAAACAAGTGATGAATAACATGTGGTATAAACATTATTCATCTATCCCCCTTATAGTTTCTCTCAACTTAAAAATATAGCCTTTCACATTTTCCACTGGACCACTCAACATTGCATTAATAAATATTGAATTACATAAGTAACTGCAAAATGAAATGCATGAAAGCCTTTTCTTATTGTGCAATATGTTGTCAGCTTGTTGGTCAGATGTCAAGTGATGCTACGCGGTACAGTCCTGTGTTCTCTTGTCTATGGCACTAACAAAATTGGGCAGTGCCTCCTATATATCCAGACTGAATAGACTATAATACTCAAGAAACATTCTTTAATGGAATCTATCCCTGGCATTACAAGAGGTTCAACTGTAGATCAATTCTTATTATCTAAATAACTTACCTGTATAAGCATTTGTAACTGAGGTGGAACTTGTGAAGCGTACTGTGGAGTTGATATTTGTACAATTGGTTGGTGGTGGACTTCTGCCGGCCCCATGGCTGGGTATACAAGAGGAGTTCCCGAGGGTGACGAAATTCTGCTTCTGGCTTCATGTTCACCTGTTCCTGGAGCTCCAGGAGTCCCAGCGCGACCAGGATAATTGTAATACCGATCGTAAAGGCGGCTGTATACCATTGCAACCTGAAATGTACAAAAGTAATTAGTATCGGAAATCACTCAATTAGCTTCTCCAAATCATCTGATACAATTTGTTTACTTCAAAACTTATATCTGTATTAAGAATGCTCTAAAACTAAATAAAACTAAACATTATATGATGAAAAATTTAGAAGTTTGAAGAATCAGCAAATATCTAAAAGCCCTTTATGAGGCTCATACCTGAGGAGAGTCAGTAGATCGGTCATGATGTGGAGAAGCCAAGACATGAGGTGACGACTGGCCCCTTGGAGCTAATGCTGCTGGGGCTCCACTCGGTCTTGAAGGGAAATCAGCTGGTCCTGGGGTCCCTGAAGTGGAGTGTGATTCAAGCTTCTCTGGCTCTCCCTTTTCCACCTTCATATCCAAGGGCATCTGTGTTATCATTTTCTCTCCTCCTAAAAAGAAGAGTAATACTGTTAATACTGTAACTACAACTTCATTTCAAAATATATTTTCCAAATCAGATCAATATGATCCTAAAGAAAACCCCCACACATTCACACATACACCCACACCTACACTCACTCAATTCTCCTAAACAAAAGAGGTTACCATGAGTGGTCTGCATGGGCCAATCTGGCTCCACATAAGAACACTAATAATAATGCACAGCCTCTGTTCTCATGCTAAACTACCTAGTTCTGTTTTGCCATTCACCCATGTATGTGGCAGATTTTGTCTCCTTTCAACATTTCTGGTTTCAGCCACATACACTCCTAGCAATTATATCCATATATACATACATACATACAACACTTTACTTTATACATTTCTTTTAAAAAAATATAATAATAATTAATTAACTAATTAAAAAATGGGAACTTACCAAACATACGCGGATCCATAGCACTATAATATTGCGTGGTATAAACGTGTGGTGGCAAGTACTGAGGTGCTACA